>NC_069499.1:40059000-40356500 GCF_027579735.1 Bombina bombina | reverse complement strand
TGATAGGCACTTCACACTAATAGTCATTGGTTGATAGACACTTACAGCTAATGGTCATTGGCTGAGAGGCACCCCCTGCTAATGGTCATTGGCTGATAGGTACTACCCACTAATGGTCATTGGTTGATAGACACTTACAGCTAACGGTCATTGACTGATAGGCACCCCCTGCTAAAGGTCATTGGCTGATAGGCACTTCCCACTAATGGTCATTGGCTAATAGGCACCCCCTGCTAATGGTCATTGGCTGATAGACACTTAGAGCTAATGGTCATTGACTGATAGGCACTTTCTAATAATGGTCATTGCCTGATAGGCACTTCCCACTAATGGTCATTGGCTGATAGGTACTGCCTGCTAATGGTCATTGACTGATAGGCACTTGCTGCTATCGGCCATTGGCTGATAGGCACCCCCTGCTAATGGTTATTGCCTGATAGGCATTTCCCGCTAATGGTCATTGGATGATAGGCACTTCCTGCTAATGCTACCTGAACAGTGTCACTAGTAGGAAGTACCTTAAAACTAATTAGCATTACCAGGGAGTGCCCAAATGATACTAGTATACTAGTCTTAATTTAGCTCTTTCATAAAAATGACACAAAACTTTTTGTTTGGTACAGTGTCCATTTAAAGTGGCATTAAATAGAAGTAAGTTGAAGAGACAGCCAAAGAAATGACAGGAAAGAGAGGAAATAGTATACAAAAAAGATAAATTCAAATAGTGAACTTTAACAACTTCTGAATAAACCTTTTTGTGGGTTGCTGATACCACGCACTTATTTATTTTTTTTATTCATTTACACCACCTTCTTGCCAGAACGCATACATAAAATCTAGGTGGTGATATGGTGGTTTCCATAGGAGTTTAATCCCCTTTAAGGAAATGTTTCCATTCCTATTGGGAGCTCATTGTTCATTGGTGCAGATATTGTAGCAAAGCACCATATCAACAGTAAAAGTGGTACTGGGGGAATCCTATATTTCCTGACGTGTCTTGCATCCATCTTTGCCCATAGATTGGATTACGCTCCTGGGTTTGCTGCAAACGTTTTCTGATCATGTGCTAACGTGGCTTTGGTCTTGAATATTCTTCTGCTTGACCCCTGTTTGTGATTGATATCCTGGTGCTGACTTAGCTTGCCTCAACTTGTTTTCAGGTTCTGATTTGGAATGTTTCTTGCTGACCTCTACTCACTACTCTTCCAGATCCTCCCTTTACAGTATTCTGCCCAGCTGTTTCTGATCTTGCTCTTGGATTTGCCTTCACTGGTGGTCATGTTCTGGAACGTATCCGGTGTGCTGTGTCATACTATACCACTTCTGAATCCCCTGGGCAGACACTTAATATGCTTCAGAGATAGTGTGACAACCATAAAGTTAAGCGTCAAGGTTAACTCCTAGGGTTTCTCATGTTCTGCAGCCTATTCCTACCTTTATTTATATTTTATAGATCCAGTGGTAGCTATAAGTTGTGCAAGGTGATACAAAAGCAATCCTCATTTGCCCAGTGCTAGACACGGAGGAGCATGTTTACAAAGGGAGCTAGTATATACTATGTTACACCCCTGTAAAATGCAACCTGGGTCCCTTGGTTCCCCACCTGGTCCTAGCACCCTCTTTTAATTAGGGGTAGTAAGGACCCCTTACTATCCTAAATATTGTCTTGTCTCATCTAGCCACACCCATGATCTGCCTCACCACACTTCCAAGCTGCACAATCACTCCCCTGAACTGCCCAACCCCACCTATGTAATGCCTAGCTCCAGCCATAGAACAGCTGTGGCTATGCCACCTCCCACCCTGACCCAGGACACACAATATTCACAAATCCACCCACAGGTGTCCCTGACTCATTCTCCAGCCTCCTGCCTCTACCCTAATCTAAGGCTTAGAACCTCTCTACTTCTTTCTCCTTTACCTTTCTCCAAGTAAAAAAAAACATTGCTTTGCAATTCAGGGCATTTGGCAACTGTGACATTTGGGGGTGCTGCGTTGATAAATGAGGGTCCCATAATCACCATTATAAGTAAGAGAATGCCTTGATAATATATAGCTTTTAACATGTTTTAACATTTGGGGTAGAACAATAATTTGGTGAACAGCAGCCTCCCCTTCCTCCAACCACGGAACTGACACTACATCTCCCACCCCAGAGAGAAGATGGCAGAACACAACTCTAATTCCCTCTCTTTAATATGTTTTTCTAACAAAATTACATTTATGTTTCCCAAAAATTTCAGCTATGACTAAGTTCCCAGCAGAGTCCTCAAGGTCCAAAGCTGGAATTTTTTTTAAATGTTCGTAATGTAACAAGAAAGGTTTGAGCGAACATGCGTTGTGGTTAGACAGTGAAGTCATACGTTATTGCTTGAAGAAAATACTTCTGCGAAATAAGACCAAGTGACTAATGTATCTCTCTGCAAAATGTGTCATATGATCTCAAATATGCATGAAAGATGTGGAATACCCGCAGGATTCTAAAGATATTCTCACCCAAACAGATCAACAGATTATTGTTAGCTTCAGAAGAATCTGGCTCAGGTCCAGTTCTGATCATTTGTCAGTGTTGTCACATGGGCATTTGACAATAGAACTTTTTTGATCTGTTTATTAGGACTATTGCATTTCAAACATGAAAAATGTACTTGTGCACACATCAGTTTCATTACAATTTCATGTATTTATCACTGACGGCCATGTGATATTAGCCAAATTATCTTCAATCAGCAAGTAAAAGAAAACATTTCACTTTAAAGTAAAGTAGACATAATGGTATCTAAACTATGTCTCAATTATGACTCTACTAAGCCCACCTCAAACCACTTCAAGTAGTTTTATCAGTCTGTTCAGTATTTAAAGTTGTTTCATGGGATACATACCAAAGAGATATAATATGAAATTCTATAAAAGAGTTTCATTTATGTCACGATTATGTCTTTTTTCTTTCCTTTTTTTTCTTTCATCTCCTGCATAAAAAACTCAATAAATAAAGATTTAAACAATAAATAATAATAATAATTAAAAAAAAGTTTCATTGTTGTAATAAATAAAAAAAAACACTAATCAGTGGCTTGTACTTAAAAGGACAAAATTGAAAGATCACGATTCAGATAAAGCATACAATTTTAAACAACTTTCCTATTAACTTCTTTTATCGATTTAGCTTATTTCCCTTGGTATCCTTTGTTAAAGAGTAATCCTAGGTGAGCTTAGGAGCGTGCACATGTCCTAAGCCACCTGGCCGCAGTTATTGAAACAATGTTTGTTTGTAGCAATGTTATACATAGTTGAAAACACTGCTGCAGTAGAGTGTCTGTAACATTCCATGGCAGCAGTGTTTGTAACTACCTTTAACAGTTCTATAAACATTGTTGCAAACACCGCTGCCATATGGATAAGGACACGGGCACGCTCCTAAGTTCATCAATAATTGCTCTTTAACAAAGGATACCAAGGGAACAAAGCAAAAAGTGTATTTTGTAGATATGTATTAATAACTTTGGGATGTGTGTGCCTGACTACTCATTTTCATGGATAAATAGAAAATAATAAAATTAGTTTTTTTTAAACCTTATATATATATATATATATATATATATATATATATATCTGTGCATATGTACTTATATATGATATGTCTGTAAATACACAAATACCTACAAAAATACATATGTACACACACACACACATATATATATATATATATATATATATATATATATAGTGTAAATACATTCATATATATTTAGAGATGTATATGTATGTATTTCAAAGCCCTTTGCCTGCCTCCCCCCCCCACGAGGTTTCATATCTTAGAGTTCATATCTTTTGTGTGATATATTATTTAAATAATTTTTTATTAGATAGTGTTATTATGAGTGTAAGTGTACTTACTAATGTATTTTTTATGTGTTTTGTGCAACTTTTTTGTTTCGCGAAACAGGTAATCAGAGCTCTGAAGACGCGGTAATCATTCTAGCGTAAATCGCGATTGCAATCAATCGATCACGTTAACGTTCAACTCGTAATACGAGCGATAAGCCCGATGAGCACAAACACCTGCGATAAACCGCTTAGCGCTCATGCGCAAACGTAATCTGTCCCTTTGTCGATAATCTTAAAATGACATACTCTAACGAATAAGAGCATGACATTTATCTACTTGTATGGCCCTTTAATCTGATTCATGAAAGTTTTAATTTTGACTTCAATCTTAAAAAAACATGTAACGTAACATATAACATTTTTCCAGCAACTTTTGGTTTGCTTCAAAATAAAAAGAATGAAGGCATGAAATCCCAGCAGATGCGCTTCATCTCTTTCATAAATATATTTAATCCACAGGTCACTCTGAGCCCATTGATGTCACGATCTATCTTCTCTCCAGTGATCAGCCAGGAGGTCTCATGTGTCATCTGCACAGATGGAGACTCTGCTATGTAAGTGCATAGCCAACTGGTCTACTTAAGAGCAAACCAGTGTAAAGTTACAGCCCCATTACGCTTGTCTAATGTGTTACATTTGGAAATCTGTTCTGATTACATTTCTGTGATTTTCGTTTTGACTGACAAGCTTGTCTTGTTTTATTATTTGGCCTTCTGGACGACCAACTGTTATAGAATAATATGAGCTGTTTTCAGGGCACTATAGAGCCATATGTTTGAAATGATATAACTGTGTATATGTTGTTTGTTACTGGCGATTAGATCCTACTGTTTAGTCTTAAAAGTGCAGTGTCTGGCAGTCAGGTGTTGTTTGGACACAGTTCACTGCCAACCAGAATCTCACAATATACTCACACACAGCTAAGAAAAGCAGACACTTGTGTTGTGAACTTCAGAAATTGCCATTTCCCGGTAATTAACTCAGTATGAAAGCATTTAGCACTTCCCCACTAAACTGACACTGCTGCTTAGAATTTTATGGTGTCTTGTTTTATCCTTCTCTTAAGATAAGACTCATAAACATCAGGCAACCAATTTACATTTTCTGTATTTATTAAAAAAGTGAAGGTGAAAGTGTAAAAAAAAAAAATCCAAATAGAAATTTGATTGTAATTACTCCAGACTGTTGAACAACTTTTTTTTTGGCTTGGGAACTAATAAAAGTTTCAGCAACTACACTCATTTTTATGCAGAGTTAATTTACTCCCCTTAGTTTACCAGCTGCTGTGTGCATAAGTCTGGTGATATGCCATGGGTTGTGGGGTGAAGAATAACTACCGCAATCATGGGCAGCTATTCTGACCATGCCAAGACCTCATTACAGATAACAAGAATGTTGTAAGTAACAATCTACATCTAGGATAGGAACATAGTTGCCAACATTTCAAAAACAATTCCAGGAACACTTGGAGCAGATCAAACAAACAGGTTACCGGAGTATTGACGACCTACTGTTTAGCTGCTCCGCCCACTCATTTCTATGACCACAACACACCTATTTGATTCTAATAGTATCATTTACACTTGTTTATAGCTTATTATACAGATAACAGCACCAAGCTCTTAAATGATATGTGAGCCCACTCAATAAAAATAACAATATTCCAGTAGGAGTTAATTATATATAAATTATATATATATATATATACTAGCCGATAAGCCTGCCCAGAGGGCAGTCTATGTTTAAAAATACAAACCCCCAAGCTAAAGTTACAAAAAATAAAACAAGTTAAATTACAGAAAAAAGTAAACAAAGCTATCCAAAATAAAAAATTTAAACCTAAACTAATACCCCTATAAAAAATTCCCCCAAAATAAAAACACCCCCTAATCTAATACTAAACTACCAAAAGCCCTTAAAAGTGCATTTTGTAGGGCATTGCTCTAAGTTAAAACTCTCTTTTACTTAAAAAAACATACAAATTACCCCCTAACAATAAAACCCCCGACCCAACCAACCCCCCCAAAATAAAAAACCTAACACCCAAAAAACCTTAAGCTATCCATTTCCCCTAGCGGGGCGTTTGTATGGGCATTGCCCTTAAAAGTGCAAAACCTCTCTTTTACAGCCTATTAAATCCCTAATCTTAAAAAAATAAAAATAAAAAAAAAATAACATTTTAAGCCCCAAATAGGTACTCACCATTCCTGAAGTACGGTGGGGAAGGTCTTCTTCCAAGTGGCTCCATCATCTTCTATCTTCATCCGGAGCAAAGGCGACGCGGAGCAGTCTTCCCCAATGCGCGGATCCGGAGTGGCTGTCCTCAGCGGTGGTTCTCAGCGGCAGTCCTCAGCAGCGGTTTATAGCGTGGAGGCTCCTCTTCATCCAATCTTCGGCATACACTGAAAATTAAAAGCAAGGTATCACATTCAGTTTGGGGTAACTTGCATTCCTAATGGCTGAAATTTTGAAATCAGCCAATTGGATTAGAGCTACAGAAATCCTATTGGCTGTTCAAATCAGCCAAAAAGATTTCAGTAGCTTTAATCCTATTGACTGATTTCAATATTTTAGCCATTAGGAATGCAAGGCATCCTTAATAAATATGGGGTACCTTGCATTCAATCTTCAGTGTGTGATGGACGATCGCATGAAGAGGAGCTTCCACGCCGCTGAGGATCGCCTCCGCTGAAGACTGCCGCTGAGGACCGCTGCTGAGAACCGCCGCTGAGGACCATCGCTGAGGATCCGTGCATCGGGGAAGCCAGCTCTGCACCACCGCTCCGCGCCGCCTTTGCTCTGGATGAAGATAAAAGATGATGGAACCGCCTGGAAGAAGACTTCTGCCGGACTTCAGGAACGTTGAGTACCTATTTGGGGCTTAGTTTTAAGATTTATTTTTTAAGATTAGGGATTTAATGGGCTGTAAAAGAGCTGATTGTCCTTTTAAGGGCAGTAAAAGAGCTGAATTCCCTTTTAAGGGCAATGCCCATACAAATGCCCCTTTAAGGGCAATTGGTAGTTTAGTTTTTTTTGTGTTAGGTTTTTTTATTCTGGGGCTTTGGTGGGTGGGAGATTTTTACTGGGGGGGGACTTAGTATTTTTTAAATGTAAAAGAGCTGTTTAACTTAGGACAATGACCTACAAAAGGCCATTTTAAGGGCTTATGGTAGTTTAGTTTAGATTAGGGGGTGTTTTTATTTTGGTGGGCTTTTTTATTTTCATAGGGAGTACGTTTAATTTTTTAATTTTTGATAATTTTAGAGTTTTTTATTTTTTGTAATTTTAGATTATTTTTTTTGTAATTTAATGTTAGGTTTTATTTAAGTGTAACTTAGTATTGGGGTTAATTTAGGGGGTGTTAGGTTATGGGGATTAGTAATTAAATTAGTTATTTGCATTGTGGGGGGTTGGCGGTTTAGAAGTTAATAGGTTAATTAGGTTTATTGCGATATGGGGGTTTGGCGGTTTAGGAGTTAATAGGTTAAGTAGGTTTTTTAACGATGTGGGGGTTTGTCGGTTTAGGGGTTAATAGGTTAATTAGGTTTATTGCGATGTGGGGGTTTGTCATTTTAGGCGTTAATAGGTTAATTAGGTTTATTGCTATGTGGCGGTTTAGTGGTTAATATTTTAATTATGCTATTTGCGAATTAGGGGTTAATTACTTTTACGTTTATTATTTTGCAATGTTGGTGGTTTCGGTGTTTGTGTTTGTTTTACCCTGCCATTTTCGGAATCCACAGGAATGCAGCTTCGCTTTGAATTTTATGATTTGTAGTAATATTTTATATTCAGTGACATTACAGTAAGAGAGGCCATAGGAAGAGATGTCACATGAAGTAAAGCAATATGCAAAAACAGACTTTTAAAAATTTTAAAAAATGAAATGATTTCCTTTACTTTAAAATTTGTACCAGTAAACAGAAAACAGTCTGTATCACTAATCAAATTGATTAAAGTGTCTAATTTAAATAAATAATACATGTGCGTATATATTTACTAAACTTACTATTAACAGTCATTAATTCTTCCAAATGACCATAAAAATAGAAGCATTCTTGCACTATTATTATTATTCTTATTATTCTTTATTTATAAAGCGCCAACAGATTCCGCAGCGCTGTCCATGGGATACAACGGTGAAACAATACAATATAAGACAAGATTTTTCAGACAAATACAGCGGGAATTGAGGGCCCTATTCCCGTGGGAACTTACAATCTAGATGACTATTGCAGTAACGTTATAACTGTCCAGCTCTTTTATATTATCACTTCCTCATATATTACACTATGGCAGGGCTCAGCTGAGTGATTAAAGACACACAGAACTGAAGTGACGCAAACTTACCTTAGATTCACTGTCCTAATAGCCATTAGCAATTCTTCCTAAGTTATCCTGGACTCCTAATGACACTCTGAGTGCAGAGGTGCAGGGGAGGAACTAGGCTGCAGTGTGTCAAATTACTATAATCAGGAGGAGAGACACAGCAAACCCTCAGTGCAGCTGAACTTACTGTGTGATTATGCACAGCACAGGACTTGGCGAGCTGTTAGGGACAAATTAATTTTTGTGTTATTTAGTCTGACAGCAAGTTTCATATTTTTGCACTGCGTGTAGGAAGTGGTGTATATTTAAAACTTTTACTAAAATCAGTTAGCTGCAGACGACACAGAGTGCTAAAATATTAAGATTACTGTCAGACTAAATAATGCAAAAATGAAAACAATAAATTATCTACAATATTAGCCAAGTAATCCCCCCTCTTATACAACAAATCAGCACAGCTTACCTTGTGTGTAGGAGCTGTTTGTGTTTTTTCTTCTGATTTGTGTCAGTTTAAACATCTAGTTTAAAGGTGCAGAAATTAGTCATTGCCTAGACCTGCACAACCTCACTGGCAGCTACTCCCTATTAACTTGTGTCACACATGTCCCAGCTCAGCTGCAGTGCTCAAAATCTCCTGTAGGGGCCCTGTCCAGGTACAAAAAAAAATCCAGGGACATACAACAAAATCCAGGGACTGCTGGCCACTATGTAGGTGTTGTGCACCTTTTTGACAGTGTGTGCCCTAACTGGAAATAATATTCTAAGAAATTATTCGATGTGTCCATCGTACTTTTACTAAAAGTAAAGACACAATACTTTATAGAAAACTAAATTTGCAGCCAAAGAAACCAAGCAGAATGGTGGGAGCCCAGAAGTGCCAGCAAGTTTATTATTAGTGCTCAGGGCCGGCTTTATAAACTGTCCTGGTGGGACCATGGGATCCAAGCAGCACTTAATAGGGGCAACACTTGGGGAGAGTATGGTTGCCGTCTAATGAGTGAACCAAAACAATAATTCTGCGCTAATAAAATGATGTTTTCTATTGTGAATAAGAAGTAGCACATTGTCACTGCCAATTGTAAAATGACACAGGGCAAATGCATAACTGACAACCTTGAGTTTCCTTGTTCTTGGGACTAGGAGGCTTGGTCAGTTAAGGGAATCACAGTATTAAAGGATGGCTGAGAGCCTTGTAATTTTATAAGTGGAGTTAAGAATACAAGGGCGGCATTTGAGGAAAACTGAGATAGAAGACAAGGTCTTGGAGTGTTTTGTGAGATCTAATTTACACACATAAACAAGCACACACATACACATATACACACGCATATAAACACACACATATATAAACACACACACATAAATACACACATGAACACACACATATAAACACACATAAACACATACATACACATAAGCACACACATATAAACACACACACATAAATACACACATGAACTCACACATATTCACACACATAAAAACATACATACACGCAAGCACACACATATAAACACACACACATAAATACACCCATGAACTCACACATACACATCTGCACACATATAAACACACATACACACAAGCACTCACATACACATATACACACACATATAAACATCCACACATAAATACATACATATATGCACACATATAAACACACTTACACACATATACATATACACACACATATAAACATACACTCATATAAACGCACACACATAAATACACATATGCACACACACACATATATAAAACACACACATTTATACACATATAAACCCATACATATACATGCATGCAAACACATGTAAACACACACACATATTAACACACAAATGCACTCACACACACAAATACATATACACATATGCATACACATATACACACACATAGAAACACACAAATGCACTCACACACACAAATACATATACACATATGCATACACATATACACACACATAGAAACACACAAATGCACTCTCACACACAAATACATATACACATATGCATACACATATACACACACATAGAAACACACAAATGCACTCAAACACACATGCATGCCTAAGCACACAAAAACACACATAAAAGCACATAAAGGCACATGCATGCGCTCACACACACAAACACATATACACACACGCAAATATAAACACACAAATGCACTCACACTGACATGCACAAATACACACACATACAAGCACACACAGGCACATACATGCGCTCACACACACAAACACATATACATATACACACACGCACATATAAACACACAAATGCACTCACACTGGCATGCACAAATACACATACATACAAGCACACAAATACACATACATACAAGCACACAAAGGCACATACATGCACTCACACACACAAACACATACACACACGCACATATAAACACACAAATGCACTCACACTGACATGCACAAATACACACACATACAAGCACACGCAGGCACATACATGCACTCACACACACAAACACATATACACACACGCACATATAAACACACAAATGCACTCACACTGACATGCACAAATACACACACATACAAGCACACGCAGGCACATACATGCACTCACACACACAAACACATATACACACACGCACATATAAACACACAAATGCACTCACACTGACATGCACAAATACACACACATACAAGCACACAAAGGCACATGCCTGCGCTCACACACACAAACACATACACACACGCACATATAAACACACAAATGCACTCACACTGACATGCACAAATACACACACATACAAGCACACAAAGGCACATGCCTGCGCTCACACACACAAACACATACACACACGCACATATAAACACACAAATGCACTCACACTGACATGCACAAATACACACACATACAAGCACACACAGGCACATACATGCACTCACACAATTTTGTCTTTAGTAGATTGTGGTACCTTTAAAAGAGCAACCTATTCATAAATTAAGATGTTGCATTCCAACACACCTTCTTCAGAAGCAGACATCTGTGAGGTTTTGAAATATTATATAACAAAACACCCTAATTTATGAACAAACTGTTCCCCTGAAATTTTATTATCTACTAAAAAAGGGACCTTTAGAATATGTAATGTGAGCACAATTTAAAGTGTGTTGATATATAGTCATGGCCAAAAATATTGTTACCCCTGCATTTCTGTCAGATAATGCACCACTTCGCCCAGAAAATTGTTGCAATTACCAATGTTTAGGCATTCTCATGTTTATTTAATTTGTTTGTATTGGTATGACACAAAAAAGTGAAGTGAAAAAAGACAAATCTGACATATTCCACGCAAAATTCCAAAAATGGACTGGACCAAATTATAGGGACCTTCTCAAAATTGTAAGAAATAATTGCATTCCAAGTTTGTGGTGCTCCTGTAATTTGTAATTAAACTCACCTGTATCAATTAACATGTGCTGACAATATAGAAATCACACCAGCTACTGTTGTGTGTCTCTGCCACACGGAGCATGGAGAAAAGAAAGAGCAGAGAAGAATTGTCTGAGGATTTGAGAACAAAAATTGTGGAAAAACATGGAAAATCTCAAGGTTATAAGTCCATCTCAAGAGATCTTAATGTTCCTGTGTCCACTGTGCGCAACATTGTCAAAAAGTTTACAGCCCATGGTACTGTAGCTAATCTCCCTGGATGTGGACAAAAGAGAAAAATTGATCAAAGATTGCAACGGATTGTTCGAAAGGTGGATAAAGAACCTTGATCAACTTCCAGACAAATTCAAGCTGACCTTCAGGCACGTGGTACAAATGTGTCAGCTCGCACTATACGTTGCCATCTGAATGAAAAGGGACGCTATGGTAGGAGACTTAGGAGGACCCCACTGCTGACACAGAATAATTAAAAAGCCAGATTGGAGTTTGCCAAAACTTACCTGAGTAAGTCAAGATCCTTTTGGGAGAATGTGCTGTGGACAGACGAAACCAAATTACAGCTTTTTGGTAAAGCCCATCATTCTGCTGTTTCAGAAAAAGAAATGAGGCTTTTAAAGAAAAGAATACAGTCCCTACAGTCAAACATGGAGGAGGTTCACTGATGTTTTGGGGTTGCTTTGCTGCTTCAGGCACTCGGTGTCTTGACTGTGTGCATGGCATTATGAAATCTGAAGACTACCAAAGAATTCTGTGGTGCAATGTAGAGCCCAGTGTCAGAAAGTTTGGTCTTCATCAGAAAAGCACCCAGAAATGGTTTAAGACAAAGCGCTGGAGAGTATCGGAACTGGCCAGCAATAAGTCCAGATCTCCAGCCCATAGAGCACCTGTGGAGAGATAACAAAACGGCAGTTGGGAAAAGGAACTGTTCCAATCTGAGAGACCAGGAGCAGTTGGCGAAAGAAGAGTGGTCCAAAATTCCAGTAGAGAGTTGTAAGAAACTCATTGATGGTTACAGGAAGCAATTGATTTCAGTTATTTTTTTTCCAAGGGGTGTGCTACCAAATATTAAATTGAGGGTGCCAATAATTTTGTCCAGTCCATTTTTGGAGATTTGCATGGAATGTGTCAGATATTGCCTTTTTTTCTCCCCTTTTTTGTGTCATACTAATACAAAAAAGAAATAAACACGAGAATGCCTAAACATTTGTAATTGCAGCAATTTTCTGAGCAAAGTTTTCATTATCTGACAGAAATGCAGGGGTGCCAATATTTTTGGCCATGACTGTATGTATATACAGACAGACAGATATATGATAGATAGACAGACAGACAGATACAGTGGGGAAAAAAAGTATTTAGTCAGCCACCAATTGTGCAAGTTCTCCCACTTAAGAAGATGAGAGAGGCCTGTAATTTTCATCATAGGTATACCTCAACTATGAGAGACAAAATGTGGAAACAAATCCAGACAATTTCTTCACATTGTCTGATTTGGAAAGAAATTATTTGCAAATTATGGTGGAAAATAAGTATTTGGTCAATATCAAAAGTTCATCTCAATACTTTGTTATATATCCTTTGTTGGCAATGACAGAGGTCAAACGTTTTCTGTAAGTCTTCACAAGGTTGTCACACACTGTTGCTGGTATGTTGGCCCATTCCTGTATGCAGATCTCCTCTAGAGCAGTGATGTTTTGGGGCTTTCGCTGGGCAACACGGACTTTCAACTCCCTCCAAAGGTTTTCTATGGGGTTGAGATCTGGAGACTGGCTAGGCCACTCCAGGACCTTGATATGCTTCTTACGAAGCCACTCCTTCGTTGCCCGGGCGGTGTGTTTGGGATCATTGTCATGCTGAAAGACCCAGCCACGTTTCATCTTCAATGCCCTTGCTGATGGAAGGAGGTTTGCACTCAAAATCTCACGAAACATGGCCCCATTCATTCTTTCATGCACACGGATCAGTCGTCCTGTTCCCTTTGCAGAGAAACAGTCCCAAAGCATGATGTTGCCACCCCCATGCTTCACAGTAGGCATGGTGTTCTCTCTCCTCCAAACACGACAAGTTGTGTTTCTACCAAACAGTTCTACTTTGGTTTCATCTGACCATATGACATTCTCCCAATCCGCTTCTGGATCATCCAAATGCTCTCTAGCATACTTCAGATGGGCCCGGACATGTACTGGCTTAAGCAGGGGGACACGTCTGGCACTGCAGGATCTGAGTCCCTGGCGGCGTAGTGTGTTACTGATGGTAGCCTTTTTTATGTTGGTCCCAGCTCTCTGCAGGTCATTCACTAGGTCCCCCCGTGTGGTTCTGGGATGTTTGCTCACCGTTCTTGTGATTATTTTGACCCCACGGGGTGAGATCTTGCGTCTAGCCCCAGATCGAGAGAGATTATCAGTGGTCTTGTATGTCTTCCATTTTCTAATTATTGCTCCCACAGTTGATTTCTTCACACCAAGCTGCTTGCTTATTTCAGATTCAGTCTTCCTAGCCTGGTGCAGGTCTACAGTTTTGTTTCTGGTGTCCATTGACAGCTCTTTGGTCTTCACCATAGTGGAGTTTGGAGTGTGACTGTTTGATGTTGTGGACAGGTGTCTTTTATACTGATAACAAGTTCAAACAGGTGCCATTAATATAGGTAATGAGTGGAGGACAGAGGAGCCTCTTACAGGTCTGTGAGAGCCAGAAATCTTGCTTGTTTGTAGGTGACCAATAATATGCAAATAAATTCTTTCCAAATCAGACAATGTGATTGTCTGGATTTGTTTCCACATTTTGTCTCTCATAGTTGAGGTATACCTATGATGAAAATTACAGGCCTCTCTCATCTTCTTAAGTGGGAGAACTTGCACAATTGGTGGCTGACTAAATACTTTTTTCCCCACTGTAGATGATAGATAGACAGACTGATAGATAGATGATAGATAATTTTTTTTTTTTTAAAAATAGTCTCCAGTTTATTTTGAGATCACACCTTGCACAAACTATTGATTTCAACCTCAGAAGCAAAAGCCCATACGCACTATAAACACACCAATATTTAGCAAGTAACAATTCTACTGTATTTTTTATGTATATATTTTTTTTTTATTGCCTGCACATTAAGGATTGGTTTCCTAGATTAAATCCCTATTTTCAGCTCTTGGGAACCACTGTGTTTTCTACTGTAAACAGCTACATATCCATTGGGAGCAAAAGTAAAAGATCTAGTAAAGATTTCTGGAATTTGCTGCAGAGCCCTGGCTTCCTGGAGATAGAACTGGTGCACTAGAGATCTATAAATTCCCTGTGGGTGTCAATAACATTAATAATGAATGAATAATTTAAAAGGAACATCATTAATTGCGGAGTTCAGTTGCTCTTAGAGTATTCTGGGAATATAACTCTTCTCCAAACACTGCAGACTCCATTTTAAATGAAAGAATAGATCCATTGATTTTAGTACAATGTAGCTGTTATCTACTATGACACATAGGGAAAGTATAGATTTAATGATCAGTATAGATTCACCACTTAGTAAGTTCTGCCAATTGATTGCTTAGATCAGAGAGCAGGAGCCCAGGTGCATATGGAGCTAATTTGTTACAGTAAAAGATACAATGGGCTAGATTACAAGTGTGGAGTGCATTTTTGCGTTCCCCCTCGTGAGTTAAAGCAACAGTCAAGTATAAATTACACTTTCATTATTCAGATAGGACTTTTAATTTTAATTGACTTTCCAATTTACTTTTATCATCAAATTTGCTTTTTTCTCTTGGTATTCTTAGTTTAAACTAAACATAGGTAGGCTCATATGCTGATTTCTAAGCCTTTGAGGGCTGCCTCTTATCACATGCTTTTTAAATCTCTTTTCAACACAAAGAGACAGAAAGTACACGTGGGTCATATAGATAACACTGTATTCAGGCACAGGGAGTTATTTAAGATCTAACACAACACAATGCTAAATTTAAGACAATAGATAATAAACAGTCACAGTCATGTGATCAGGGGGCTGGAAGAAGGTTCTTAGATACAAGGTAATCACAGAGGTTAAAAGTATATTAATATAACTGTGTTGGTTATGCAAAACTGGGGAATGGGTAATAAAGGGATTATCTATCTTTTAAAACAATAACAATTCTATGGTAGACTGTCCCTTTAACTTCGCTAGATGGAGGGTTTTTACATGCGTCGAATTGCGCTCATATTACAACTTGAAAGTAAAAAGTTAGCGAACGACGGAATCCCGACGCACAAAAAGTTGCACTTCGAATATTGCGTTAACGTAATCTCCCATAGGCTTCAATGGAGCACGGAAACTGGGTAAAAACCGAACACCCATACTTGCGCGCTAACCTGACGACATTTATTCAAGAACGCTAACCCGACATAAATATTTCACATTCCAATGTTCTTAACATAGAATTAAATCAATATTTCTATATACAGTAAATCTGACGATTTTTTGGTAAATATATATCTATACCTATATATATATATATATATATATATATATACAGTATATATATATATATATACCTATATATATATATATATATATATATATATATATATATATATATAAAATTATATATAGGTTTAGATATATACAGATATGTGTAGGAATATCTATTTAAAAATACTTAGAACATATTCCCCTATGTGAAGAACATTGGAATGTGAAAAATTTACATTAAATAAAACCATTATTCAATATTAATATTGTATACAAATGCTTTCTTATGTTTTTAAGGTATTTGACGGCAAAGGGCTCTAATGCATATATATATATATATATATATATATATATGTGTGTGTGTACATATTTATAGATGTGTTTATATTGTGCATATACTATATATGTAAATACATATAAACAAAGATAAATAAATAAATACACCTGTACATACACATATACACATATTTAGACTTGTATGTATGCATATATGTATATGCTGAAGCCCTTTGTAACCCTTTTTTGTCAAACACTTTATACCATATATCTTTGAGCCCTTGTAACTTTTTTATTTAGTTTTTTAAAATTATTTTTATCAGATGAGTGTAGCTGTACTTTCACATGTAGTTATGTTGTGTTTAACGCAACAGTTTTTTCTTCTATTATCATAAAGGTGGTAAGTGTCCAAAATCCATTACGCCTGGGAATTATACTCCTGACCACTAGGAGGAGACAGAGATACCAAAAAACCCTTCCCACCTTACTGGAAACTAGTCTTGTCTTTACCTTCGCAGTTGGTGGATCAATCATCGGTCCATTATTCTGGGGACATCCTTTGTTCACCCAAATTAGACTGTGGTCTCAACAGATGCAAGCCTTTCATTTTGTGGTGCAGTCTATTGGTCCCAGAGAGCACAGAAAGTTTGGCTACTTCCAGAGCTAAAATTGCCCATAAATATTCAGTTAGACAATGTGACAGCTGTAGCTTACATCAATCATCAAGCGGGAACTCACAGTTTCCTGGCGATGAGGGAGGTTTACCAAATTCTGGCATGGGCACAGAGCAATTCAGGAATAATATCTGCAGTACATATTCCAGGGGTGAACAATTGGGCAGCAGACTTTCTCAGTCGCCAATCCCTTCATCCAGGGGAATGGTCTCTTCATCTGGAAGTCTTCAGTCAGATTGTAGATCTGCGAGGTCTTCTGGAAGTAGATCTGATGGCTTATCATTTGAACAACAAGCTCCCCAGATACTTTGTAAAACTAAAGAAAATATTAATTGCGCTATGTTCTGAATATACCTTTGTTATGTTCAATATTAAATATTAAGACAATTATATTTTATCAATAGTGGTGTCAAAACGGATCACCACTAGGATCAAAGTACCAGGATCACTGACAAGGGGGGAGACAATTGGTTAAAAGAACGGAAAGGCACTATGAAATGTGGCAAATAAAGGTGTAACATGTGTAAATACATAAATAAAGAGCCAACTTTTCATAACAGTGAGTCAACTGAAACATTCAGTATTACTTTTAGAAGTAACTGTGACTCCACATATGTGGTATATTTATTGGACTGTGGGTGTGGCCTCTTATATGTGGGCCGCACCAAACGAAAAATAAGATGGAAACCTAGTGTCACCAATCACTTCCTTGATCGCCATGGAAATAACCTAAGTTCATTAAAGGTACAAATTATAGATTGGTTTCCCCCTTCTAAACCAAATAGGTTGTTGTTACAAGAGGGCATGTAATTGAAATTGCTGTTTTATATTGCAAAATTACTACTTAATAGATAAAGCAGAACCGTACATCTATATATACATAATCCCATTAGGAATTGTCCAAAAGAATCATACAAAAGTTCCTTTAGGGATCCTAAAATTTCCTGTAACTCTCTATGTATTCAATAGAGTTAGGCAAATAAGTCATTTTAGTGTTCAAATTCTGCATTTCTAGGTATCTTTTAGTCAATAGTTGAGGGGTTTTGTAATAGTCTCACAAAGATCACTGCTTTAACACCAGCGCATGTGCACTCTGTAAAAGAAATGATAACATGTGACCAAAGTTTTTTTTTTATCTCTGTATGAGTTATTTGTACTTATAAATAGATATATATGTACATATTATTGACTAGTTTTAAACACACTCCTTTTGCGATTATGCCACGAAATATCAGCTAAACACGTAATATATCATGATTACAAAATGTATCTTTGGAGTGTAGGTTTAACATTCATTTAAATTGCATGTTAAGAGTGTTAAAAAACATTGCCTGATTATAGTGTTAATATCCTTTTAAGGAATGTAAAACATTACAAATATATGGTATCACCTTATATGTCAATATCAAAGGGAAAAATTTGTTTTTAACCCCTTAATGACCACAGCACTTTTCCATTTTCTGTCCGTTTGGGACCAAGGCTATTTTTACATTTTTGCGGTATTTGAGTTTAGCTGTAATTTTCCTCTTACTTATTTATTGTACCCACACATATTATATATTGTTTTTCTCGCCATTAAATGGACTTTCTAAAGATACCATTATTTTCATCATATCTTATAATTTACTATAAAAAAATTATAAAATATGAGGAAAAAAATTTAAAAAACACACTTTTTCTAACATTGATCCCCAAAATCTGTTACACATCTACAATCACCAAAAAACTCCCATGCTAAATAGTTTCTAAATTTTGTCCTGAGTTTAGAAATACCCAATTTTTACATCTTCTTTGCTTTTTTTGCAAGTTATAGGGCCATAAATACACGCAGCACTTTGCTATTTCCAAACCACTTTTTTTCAAAATTAGCGCTAGTTACATTGGGACACTGATATCTTTCAGGAATCCCTGAATATCCCTTGACATGTATATATTTTTTTTTAGAAGACATCCCAAAGTATTGATCTATTCTAGGCCCATTTTGGTATATTTCATGCCACCATTTCACCGCCAAATGCCATCAAATAAAAAAAATCGTTCACTTTTTCACAAATTTTAGGTTTCTCACTGAAATTATTTACAAACAACTTGTGCAATTATTGCATAAATGGTTGTAAATGCTTCTCTGGGATCCCCTTTGTTCAGAAATAGCAGACATATATGGCTTTGGCGTTGCTTTTTGGTAATTAGATGGCTGCCAAATGCCACTGCGCACCACACGTGTATTATGCCCAGCAGTGAAGGGGTTAATTAGGGAGCATGTAGGGAGCTTGTAGGGTTAATTTTAGCTTTAGTGTAGTGCAGAATACAACCCCAAGTATTGATCTAGGCATATTTTGGTATATTTCATGCCACCATTTCACCGCCAAATACAATCAAATTGAAAAAAACGCTAAATCTTTTCACAATTTTATGTTTCTTACTAAAATTATTTACTAACAGCTTGTGCAATTATGGCACACATGGTTGTAAATGCTTCTCTAGGATCCCCTTTGTTCAGAAATAGCAGACATATATGACTTTGGCGTTGCTTTTTGGTAATTAGAAGGCCGCTAAATGCTGCTGCGCATCACACGTGTATTATGGCTAGCAGTGAAGGGGTTAATTAGGTAGCTTATAGGGAGCTTGCAGGGTTAATTTTAGCTTTAGTGTAGAGATCAGCCTCACACCTGACACATCACACCCCCTGATCCCTCCCAAACAGCTGTCTTCCCTCCCCCACCCCACAATTGTCCCCGCCATCTTAAATACTGGCAGAAAGTCTGCCAGTACTAAAATAAAAGTTTTTTTTTTTGTTTTGTTTTAAAAAAAAAAAATAATTCTGCTGTGTAGGACCCCCCCCTAAGCCCCAACCATCCTGATCCCCCCCCCAAACAGCTCTCTACCCTCCTCCTGTGCCTTATTGTGCACCATATTGGGTACTGGCAGCTGTCTGCCAGTACCCAGTTTTAAATCAAATGTTTATTTTGAGTTTTTCTGTAGTGTAGCTTACCCCCCTTAACACCCAACCCCCCACCCTCTCCCAGATCATTAATATTTTTTATTCCCACCCTCTCTCCCACTGAGTCCCACCTTGTGCCTCTTCAACTTAAATGCTAACTTATGGCGTTTCACACGTGCACGCGCGCGCGCTCCCGTGCACGTGCACGCGCACCCACACGCGATCCCGCCCCCCTCCTCTACTGATGGCCACCCACTCGCCTCCCTGGACACGCTCCCACCCACCAACGATCATAGCCATCAATAGCCGATGCAGAGAGGGCCACAGAGTGGCTCTCTCTGCATCGGACTGCTTAAAAAAGTTATTGCAGGATGCCTCTATATCGAGGCATCACTGCAATTACATGAAAGCAGCTGGAAGCGATCAGGATCGCTTCCACTGCTTTCAAAGACCAAAGACGTGCAGGGTACGTCCTTGGTCGTTAAGGACATTTTTTTGGAGGACGTACCCTGCACGTCCTTGGTCATTAAGGGGTTAAACAATATGTGGATTTAACTAGCATTAAATGAAATATGTTTTGAACTGTATCAAACTGTAACAGATGACATGTAACAATAGGAAATTGTATTTTACTCATAACGTATATCTTAGAGGTATTTTATTTATGCATTTTATTATTAAAGGGACACTGAACCCAAATTTTTTCTTTCGTGATTCAGATAGAGCAGCAATTTTAAGTAACTTTCTAATTTACTCCTATTATCAATGTTTCTTCATTCTCTTGCTATCTTTATATGAAAAAGAAGGCATCTAAGCTTTTTTCTTGGTTCAGAACTCTTGACAGCAGTTTTTGATTGGTGGATGAATTTATCCACCAATCAGCAAGGACAACCTAGGTTGTTCACCAAAAATGGGCCGGCATCTAAATTTACATTCTTGCATTTCAAATAAAGATACCAAGAGAATAAAGAACATTTGATAATAGGAGTACATTAGATAGTTGCTTAAAATTCAATGCTTTATCTGAACCACGAAAGAAAAAATTTGGGTTCAGTGTCCCTTTAATGTTCAGTTTTCTATATGCGGGATATGTATGGCCGTTTTTTGAGCAGATTCATATTTTAGAAAGACCGTATATGCATTTTTAATATTGTATGCTTGGTATATTTCATATTTTAAAAAATCTTTTTTTATTTGTTGCTTTTAACAATTAGGTGGCTACATTCTATAGTTAAACATGTGTAACAAGGACACTTCACGTTAAGAACTGAGAACGACACGTAGCCACCGAACACACCCACAATGTATGATTGCTTCACATCCCTTTAAATAGAAAGGGCGCAATTTCGGAAGCATCTATTGTTATTTTCACCCTCTTGAAGAAGCCCGGCCGCTGACCGGGGAAACGCGTTAGGTACCAGGTGATCGTTTGGAGCTGTTGCTGTTTCGAAGTGCCTTGTTCCCACAAAGCCACAGAGCATTCTGGCAGAGTATCCGGAACAAACTGCCAGACGCTTCTGATGTAGCTGTAAGAGGCAGTTCAATATAGCCTGCTGTGAGAGACAGGGAGTTTTTACCACTCAACGCTCCATTTGATTGCTATTTTATTCTTTTATTCTAGTAAGTGCAATATTACTTGCGTGTGTAACGACCTAAGATAAAACCTATTCACTTGAGTCTTGCCTTGTGCGCCTTTTCTCTCTCTCTCTTCTATGTCCTAAAATACTTTGCAAGGTCCAGGGATCCTCAGACAGAACTTGTGGATGCTCCAGTAGCTGCTTGATTGTCTTGTCTGGCCTACATGTTTCCACCTCTTGTTTGGTTAATAAGGGTAATATCAAGGATCAGTAATCCTCAGGACCGTCTTTAACACAGGGCAAAAGGGGCAGCTGCCCTGGGCCCAGTCTTTGTTGAGGGGCCCAAGAGTCCTAAAAAAAAAAAAAAAAAAAAAAAAAAAAAATTTTTTTTTTTTTAGTTCATGCCAGACTGCTGATGTCATGTGACATGGAGGACACATACAGTCAGTCCTAATATTGTCACAGTCAAAGGTTCTTTGCTTATATTTATTTGTGAGAAACTGTGCCAGACCGTGCCGGTGTCATGTGACATTCCAAGCTAGTGCCATGTGCTGTTTTAAATGGGCACTGTGCAGCACTGGATGCTAAGCCCTAACTAGGCATCCAGTCAATCCCACTGCATCAGAAAAGGTCCTGCTGGGGTTACTACTGTCACCAGGTAACTGCTCTGGTGGGGGAGATTGTTTCTGGGTAGGGCTCACTATAGGCGCATGCAGCAGAAAGCTGGAGTGGCAGGCACATGAGGATTTGAGCATCTGTGCAGCTTCACACACTGCTCTCTTCAGTCTTGAGGCTGTGTGACTCGTCTGTATCCATGCAGCCTTGGGCAGACAGCATCCAGTCTGCTGGTCCCCTTAGCCCTGCTCTTTCTGCTGTGGCTCTAAGATCAACTAACTGATGTTTGTTAGGAAAACAGTGTTTTGTAGAAAGGTGTCAGTGAAAAGAATAAGTGAGTGTACACATGCCCCTCCCCCATGCAGCATTGTCTAGTGCAGGATGAGAGGGAACTTGTTCCTAACAAAGTAGTGACATGTGCTGCTGTGGATGATGTATAGTGTCATGCTGATACTTCACACATTAAAGGGACAGTTTACTCAAACATTTTCTCCCTTTTAATTTGTTCCCAATGATCCACTTTACCTGCTGGAGTGTATTAAATTGTTTACAAGTAGATCCTTTACCCTTATATTGGCATTTGAAATAGTTGATTTAGCATGTGGTATCCCCACCTATTCTGAAAGTTTGTGGCCGCAGGTCCCAGCTATAGATAAGCTTTGTAAACACAGCCAGCAGAAGAAATTATACTCCCAGTGGGATATATCAGAGATAAGGTAATAAAATGTTGATTTTCCATTGTTCTCTCCAAGTACTGGTGATTGTTTTAAGGACAGATATAAGATAAAGAAGCAGGTATATGTATACAATGTGATACAGTAATGAGATCTGATTATACCTACAAGCTCAACCTATTTTATTAGGCTGTGGCTTCAAAACACAAAATCAGAGCTTTAATATACACAAAGAAACATTAAAAGCTATTTTTCATATATTTTTTTCTCTGCAGTTGGTAAAAACAGCAATTGTAAACACATTAAGCTAAAAACTATTTTTCAGTATACTGTCCCTTTAAGGTAAGGTTTATTTTTATAGTTTTTATTTCTCTCTGTTTCAGATTTTACAGCTTCCCATAGTAGTTCTACTGTTCCAGTCAGTAAACTTATATCTGTCTGCACCTCTATGCTTCCGTCTCAGTCTTTACCTTGCTTTGCTCCTGTTGGCTGCCCTAAATCTCTTTAACCAGCTAACCTCACACCAGAATCACATTCAAAAGCATATTAAATTAATCCAGAGTGGAGGAATTTATATATTTATTGACTTATTAGTACTGCTTAGGTCCAGTTTCACATATTGCAATTTTTTTTAATGATTAGCCCAGCAGTGATTTAGTTGTTTTTTTGGGATATTGGGGTGGAGAGCGAAATTGCATGGGGGGGGGGGGGGGGGCAAGAAAATGTTTGCCCAGGGTCCAGTCAGTATTAAAGACGGCCCTGGTAATCCTGATTGCTCTAGCTTGGCCTTGCAGGAATTGGTTATCAGATCTGGTGCAGTTGTGTAATTGTCCCCCTTAGCCTCTTCCTTTGCGGCTTGACTTTCTTTCTCAAGGTCTGTTTTTTCATCAGGATCTAAAATCTCTAAACTTGATGGCTTGGAGATTGAACGCTTAGTTTTGGTACAGAGAGGTCTTTCTGATTCTGTCATTGAAACTTTGGTTCTGGCCCTTAAACCTGTGACAAGGAAGATTTATCACAAGGTTTGAAAGGCTTTTATATCCTGATGTGTCAAACATGGGTTCAGTTGGCACTTTTGTAGAATTCCTAGAATTCATAAATTTCTTCAGGATGGTTTGGATAATGGTTTATCTGCTAGTTCTTTAAAGGGCAAGATCTCTGCTCTTTCTGTCTTGTTTCACAAGAAGATTGCTAAATTACCAGATATTCAGATTTTTTTCATTGCCTGTGATTAAATCAATTTCTCCTCCATGGAATCTTAATTTGGTTTTAAGAGTTTTGCAGGTTTGTCCTTTTGGATCTATGCATAATTTGGATATTTAACTTTTGTCCTGGAAGGTCTTGTTTCTTTTGGCTATTTATTCTGCTATAAGAGTTTTCTGAATTGTCTTAGTTGTGAGTCTTGTTATCTTGTTTTTCATCAGGATAAGGCAGTTTTGAGAAATAAGTTTGAATTTTTCCTAAGGTGGTTTCTTCTGATAACTTAAATCAGGAGATTGTTTTTCCTCTTTTCGTCCTAACCCAAAGAATTTGGTTTGTGCACTCTCACCACCATGAAAGAAATTAATTTAGCAGGTAAACATAAATTATATTTTTTCTTTGTTCTATTTGTATCCTTTGTTGAAGAATAAACCTCAGCAAACTTATAGGACCTCAGGATGCTTAAACACTTAAATACAAAAAAAAAAAAATACTTTAATGTCCTTTAAAGACAATCAGTGCTTTAACACATTGATTACCCGAATTCATGGAACCAGCGTTTTTTTTGTTTTTTTCTAGTTTCTCCCAATGTTTCTTAGTAACCAGGTATTTTATAGTTAATTGTAGCTGGGTTGCTTATCCTAAAGGGGATTTGTGATGATTTATGACTCATTTGTTTTTCACTGACCGCAGTAACAACATATGCTGCCATCTTGCGCAGTAAATCATTTTTAGCACCTGACTGAGAACAGAGCTAGAGAAATGGCTGTATGTCTCGCTGAAGGCAAGTAAAAACATGTTGTCTCTGTACCTTCTGCTATAATCCCTTGATGATAGCCAACATCAGCAAAATACTAGCCCCATTCAAATCCGTAAGAATTAGCACATGAAATGCCTCAAAAGGCCTCAATAGCATTGACAAACATGTTTATTTTCTTTTTTTTAATACATCATAATACACCATGGAGCAGTCAGTGTTTATTTATTTTAGCTATCTTCTTTGTTTAGTTTTTGTCTCCTGTTTGAAAGTCTTCAAGTGGATTTCTATCCAAATATCATTACACTCTGCATCAACCTGATTGTCCTTGTCAGCTGATGTGTTAGACAGTTAGTAAATAAACTGCATTTTTTGTTCTCTGCCATTAAAAGAATAAAGATATATATATTTATATACAGGCGTACCTCAGAGATATTGCGTGCTCGGTCCAGACCACAGCAGCAAAGCGAATATAGCAATAAAGTGACTCACACAATTTTTTTTTTGCTTGCCAGTGCATATAATAGTTATATTAACACTATACGGTGTCTATTTAGTGTGCAACAGCATTATGTCTAAAAAAGCAATGTACAGACCTTAATTAAAAAACACTTTATTGCTAAAAAATGCTAACCAGGATCTGAGCCTTTCTGGTGGTATGTAAATATAGGTGTGTATATATATGTGTTCATTTGTATATGTATGTGTTAATATGTGTATTTATGTGTATTTATGTGTTAATATGTGTATTTATGTGTTAATATGTGTATTTATGTGTATTTATGTGTATGTATGTGTATTTATGTGTTAATATGCGTATTTATGTGTATTTATGTGTATTTATGTGTTAATACAGGAAGTGCAGAATTATTAGGCAAATGAGTATTTTGACCACATCATCCTCTTTATGCATGTTGTCTTACTCCAAGCTGTATAGGCTTGAAAGCTTACTACCAATTAAGCATATTAGGTGATGTGCATCTCTGTAATGAGAAGTGGTGTGGTCTAATGACATCAACACCCTATATCAGGTGTGCATAATTATTAGGCAACTTCCTTTCCTTTGGCAAAATGGGTCAAAAGAAGGACTTGACAGGCTCAGAAAAGTAAAAAATAGTGAGATATCTTGCAGAGGGATGCAGCACTCTTAAAATTGCAAAGCTTCTGAAGCGTGATCATCGAACAATCAAGCATTTCATTCAAAATAGTCAACAGGGTCACAAGAAGCGTGTGGAAAAACCAAGGCGCAAAATAACTGCCCATGAACTGAGAAAAGTCAAGCGTGCAGCTGCCAAGATGCCACTTGCCACCAGTTTGGCCATATCACTGGAGTGCCCAAAAGCACAAGGTGTGCAATACTCAGAGACATGGCCAAGGTAAGAAAGGCTGAAAGACGACCACCACTGAACAAGACACACAAGCTGAAACGTCAAGACTGGGCCAAGAAATATCTCAAGACTGATTTTTGTAAGGTTTTATGGACTGATGAAATGAGAGTGAGTCTTGATGGGCCAGATGGATGGGCCCGTGGCTGGATTGGTAAAGGGCAGAGAGCTCCAGTCCGACTCAGACGCCAGCAAGGTGGAGGTGGAGTACTGGTTTGGGCTGGTATCATCAAAGATGAGCTTGTGGGGCCTTTTCGGGTTGAGGATGGAGTCAAGCTCAACTCCCAGTCCTACTGCCAGTTTCTGGAAGACACCTTCTTCAAGCAGTGGTACAGGAAGAAGTCTGCATCCTTCAAGAAAAACATGATTTTCATGCAGGACAATGCTCCATCACACGCGTCCAAGTACTCCACAGCGTGGCTGGCAAGAAAGGGTATAAAAGAAGAAAATCTAATGACATGGCCTCCTTGTTCACCTGATCTGAACCCCATTGAGAACCTGTGGTCCATCATCAAATGTGAGATTTACAAGGAGGGAAAACAGTACACCTCTCTGAACAGTGTCTGGGAGGCTGTGGTTGCTGCTGCACGCAATGTTGACGGTGAACAGATCAAAACACTGACAGAATCCATGGATGGCAGGCTTTTGAGTGTCCTTGCAAAGAAAGGTGGCTATATTGGTCACTGATTTGTTTGTTTTTGTTTTGTTTTTGAATGTCAGAAATGTATATTTGTGAATGTTGAGATGTTATATTGGTTTCACTGGTAAAAATAAATAATTGAAATGGGTATATATTTGTTTTTTGTTAAGTTGCCTAATAATTATGCACAGTAATAGTCACCTGCACACACAGATATCCCCCTAAAATAGCTATAACTAAAAACAAACTAAAAACTACTTCCAAAACTATTCAGCTTTGATATTAATGAGTTTTTTGGGTTCATTGAGAACATGGTTGTTGTTCAATAATAAAATTAATCCTCAAAAATACAACTTGCCTAATAATTCTGCACTCCCTGTATGTATTTATGTGTTAATATGTATTTATGTGTTAATATGTATTTATGTGTTAATATGTTTATTTATGTGTTAATATGTATTTATGTGTTAATATGTATTTATGTGTTAATATGTATTTATGTGTTAATATGTGTATTTATGTGTATTTATGTGTTAATATGTTTATTTATGTGTTAATATGTGTATTTATGTCATAGTTACCAACATTTGAAAAAAAATTCCAGGGACACTTTGCAGCTATCAATTACCTGCATGAAAATGTTTACCACACTGCCTGTCCTAAAGTTCCGCCCACTTTGCCAAACCCACATAAATAGCATAATTTAGCTCCACCTATTTATTACGGTGCAGATTATATATATAAATTAAAATAAGAAACTTCAAAATAAATTAAGAATTTTAAGAGGTAGCAATAGCAAAACCTAAAAATTGGATCTGCCAAAGATATACCAGTCCAAGAAAGCAACTCCAAGAGAGAGAAGCAGAATTCTGTGCAATTGGTGATTATTCACTTATAGAAGGTTATGAATCAAATTAAAATACTATCACCCTTTCAATGTTCTTGACCCATCACATTTATGGATTATAAAGCTGTAGAAGTGGCAGAGAAACTGAACACCAAGGAACAACCTCACAGCGAATAAAGACCAAGATAGTTAGTCTTTCCAAACATTAAATAATTGGATTTATTGGTAAGTTTGAAAATCTTATTTTTCCTCTCTATCCTTATGACACCACATAAAGTAGAAATCTGTGCATCTGGTGCATGTAAAATACGAGCCAATTGAAAGTCAGACAGCTCAGGTACTAGAGGTCGTCCCTCACTTGAAGGGCACAACTAACTAGGATTAAACATTGAAAGGGCAAGAAAAAAACAAACAAAAAAAAACACACAGTCAGACATTGAAGCTGAAAAAATCAGACAGAAAAAAAATAAAAAAAATGCTATCAGACTTGTTACTGAGGAGAATAACAAAGCATCCTGATCCACACATGCCATGTACTCTTGGGTAATACAAATCAAGGACACCCTGTTTATTTCTGTTATTACTCATAGAGCAGCTACTGAACAGCTTTATAAATGCCCCATAACCTGACATATCCCCCATATCACTCACCACCCAGCTACCTGACTTGATACAAGCTCGCTTTTGTCAAGGGGGGGGGGAGCCCTAGTATTGCTGCACACACTGTCAGTTTTAGAAAGAAATAGCAGCCAAAGTTGATTGTCCTTGCACGGTACCCTGACTGGACCCACCCGCATCTCACCTCTGTTGCAGACTGTTGGCACTGATGGCTCAGGCTGCCTCTGCCAAGTAACTTGCTGTGTGTCCTGCCGCCGCGTGTGTCAAGAAGGCTGGTGCTCCAGTATAGAGCGGCAAGCGGGGTCACGTGATGGTGACATTGTATGCCGACGTCACTACCTGTCCTAACCGCATGAGGATCCCGAGATTCAAAGGAGGAGACTGAGCCAGTGACACAAATCGCGCTAGCTAAGCCGGAACTGCACCCTGCTACTGCTACTTGCCGGGACAGTCCAGGACCTTTAAATGGCCGGGACTGGGTCCCAAATTCCGGGACTGTCCCGGGAAAAATGGGACAGTTGGCAACTATGTTATGTGTATTTATGTGTATTTATATGTTAATATGTGTATAAATGTGTTTCCATGTGTATTTACAGTTGCAAGAAAAAGTATGTGAACCCTTTGGAATGATATGGATTACGCACAAATTGGTCATAAAATGTGATCTGATCATCATCTAAGTCACAGCAATAGACAATCACAGTCTGCTTAAACTAATAACACACAAATAATGAAATGTTGCCATGTTTTTATTGAACACACCATGTAAACATTCACAGTGCAGGTGGAAAAAGTATGTGAACCCTTGGATTTAATAACTGGTTGAACCTCCTTTGGCAGCAATAACTTCAACCAAACATTTCCTGTAGTTGCAGATCAGACGTGCACAACGGTCAGGAATAATTCTTGACCATTCCTCTTTACAGAACTGTTTCAGTTCAGCAATATTCTTGGGATGTCTGGTGTGAATCGCTTTCTTGAGGTCATTCCACAGCATCTAAATCGGATTGAGGTCAGGACTCTGACTGGGCCACTTCAGAAGGCGTATTTTCTTCTGTTTAAGCCATTCTGTTGTTAATTTACTTCTATGCTTTGGGTCATTGTCCTGTTGCAACACCCATCTTCTGTTGAGCTTTAGCTGGTAGACAGATGCCTTACTTTCTCCTGCAAAATGTCATGATAAACTTGGGGATTCATTTTTCCTTCGATGATAGCAATCCGTCCAGGCCCTGACGCAGCAAAGCAGCCCCAAACCATGATGCCCCCACCACCATACTTCACAGTTGGGATGAGGTTTTAATGTTGGTGTGCTGTGCCTCTTTTTCGCCACACATAGTGTTGTGTGTTTCTTCCAAACAACTCAACTTTGGTTTCATCTGTCCACAGAATATTTTGCCAGTACTGCTGTGGAACATAGAAAAGCAATGTCCCAAGCACCCGGCAGCTGTATTTAGGCAAATGTAGAAAAAGGACAAGACTTAGGCTTACTTGTTTGTGCTCGTATATTTCATTAAAAAAATATGGCAAAAGTACAGGTAACAGACTGGCAACAACCAGGTGCTCTTGGGCAAACTGTAAACGTGCAGCAATGTTTTGTTTGGACAGCAGTGGCTTCCTCTGTGGTATCCTCCCATGAAATCCATTCTTGTTTAGTGTTTTACGTATTGTAGATTCGCTAACAGGGATGTTAGCATTTGCCAATGACTTTTGTAAGTCTTTAGCTGACACTCTAGGATTCTTCTTCACCTCATTGAGCAGTCTGTGCTGTGCTCTTGCAGTCATCTTTACAGGACGGCCACTTCTAGGGAGAGTAGCAGCAGTGCTGAACTTTCTCCATTTATAGACAATTTGTCTTACCGTGGACTGATGAACAGCAAGGCTTTTGGAGATACTTTTATAACCCTTTCCAGCTTTATGCAAGTCAACAATTCTTAATCGTAGGTCTTCTGAGAGCTCTTTTGTGTGAGGCATCATTCACATCAGGCAATGCTTCTTGTGAAAAGCAAACCCAGAACTGGTGCGTGTTTTTTATAGGGCAGGGCAGCTGTAACCAACACCTCCAATCTCATCTCATTGATTGGACTCCAGTTGGCTGACATCTCACTCCAATTAGCTCTTGGAAGTCATTAGTCTAGGGGTTCACATACTTTTTCCACCTGCACTGTGAATGTTTACATGGTGTGTTCAATAAAAACATGGCAACATTTCATTCTTTGTGTGTTATTAGTTTAAGCAGACTGTGATTGTCTATTGTTGTGACTTAGATGATGATCAGATCACATTTTATGACCAATTTGTGCAGAAATCCATATCATTCCAAAGGGTTCACATACTTTTTCTTGCAACTGTATGTGTTAATATGTGTATTTATGTGTTATGTGGACTTATGTGTTAATATGTGTATAAATGTATTTCCATGTGTATTTATGTGTTAATATGTGTATTTATGTGTTATGTGTATTTATGTGTTATGTGTATTTATGTATTAATATGTGTATTTATGCGTTAATATGTGTATATGTGTAGAAATGTGTTAATATGTGTAGAAATGTGTTAATATGTGTATATGTGTTAATATGGGTATTTATGTGTTAATATGTGTAGAAATGTGTTAATATGTGTATATATTTGTTAATATGTGTAGAAATGTGTTAATATGTGTATTTATGTGTTAATATGTGTATACGTGTGTTAATATGTGTATACATGTGTTAATATGTGTATAAATGTGTTAATATGTGTATATATGTGGTAATATGTGTATTTATGTGGTAATATGTATATACATGTGTTAATATGTGTATTTATGTGTTAATTTGTGTATAAATGTGTTAATTTGTGTATTTATGTCTTAATATGTGTATAAATGTGTTAATATGTGTATTTATGTGTTAATATGTGTATATATGTGTTAATATGTGTATATATGTGTTAATATGTGTATATATGTGTTACTATGTGTATTTATGTGTTAATATGTGTATTTACGTGTATTTATGTGTTAATATGTGTATTTATGTGTTAATATTGGGTATTTATGTGTTAATATGTGTATTTATGTGTTAATTTGTGTATTTATGTGTATTTATGTGTTAATATGTGTATTTATGTGTTAATATGTGTATTTATGTGTTAATATGTGTTAATATGTGTATTTATGTGTATTTATGTGTTAATATGTGTATTTATGTGTTAATATGTGTATTTATGTGTTAATATGTGTATTTATGTGTTAATATGTGTATTTATGTGTATTTATGTGTTAATATGTGCATTTATGTGTTAATATGTGTATTTATGTGTATGTATGTGTTAATATGTGTATTTATGTGTTAATATGTGTATCTATGTGTTAATATATGTATTTATGTGTATTTATGTGTTAATATGTGTATTTATGTGTTAATATGTGTATTTATGTGTATTTATGTGTTAATATGTGCATTTATGTGTTAATATGTGTATTTATGTGTATGTATGTGTTAATATGTGTATTTATGTGTTAATATGTGTATTTATGTGTTAATATATGTATTTATGTGTATTTATGTGTTAATATGTGTATTTATGTGTATTTATGTGTTAATATGTGTATTTATGTGTTAATATGTGTATTTCTGTGTATGTATGTGTTAATATGTGTATTTATGTGTTAATATGTGTATTTATGTGTTAATATATGTATTTATGTGTATTTAGGTGTTAATATGTGTATTTATGTGTATTTATGTGTTACTATGTGTATTTATGTGTATTTAGGTGTTAATATGTGTATTTATGTGTTACTATGTGTATTTATGTATTAATATGTGTATTTATGTGTATTTATGTGTTAATATGTGTATTTATGTGTATTTATGTGTTAATTTGTGTATGTATGTATTAATATGTGTATTTATGTGTTAATATGTGTATTTATGTGTTAATATGTGTATAAATGTGTTAATTTGTGTATAAATGTTGAAAAATGGCTCTGACAGACTTGTCGGAAAGAGCAATATCAGCGAAGTGCAATAAAACGAGGCATGCCTGTATATACATATATAGGTGTGTACAGGTTGTCTAATTATAATCTTTATTTGTAATGCATTAATAGATTCTGCACCGCTATACAGGGGTGAAAACAATACATTCGGGTACAGAATGATCACATTGACCTGCTCTTTAGAGACTTCACAATCAAGTCATTAATAAAGGAACATTCTAAAGTGTTGGTAAAATTAAAGGGACATGTAACCTTAATTTTTTTATTTCACGATTCAGATAGAGCATGTGATTTTAAAGAACTTTCCAATTTCCTTCTATTATCTAATTTGCTTTGTTCTTTTGATATAATTTGGTGAATTGGGCACCTAGGTAGGCTCAGGAGCTGCTGATTGGTGGATGCACATACATGCCTCATCTAACTCCCAGAAATGCATTGCTGCCTCTTCAAAAAAGGATAACAATAGAATGAAGCACATTAGATAATAGAAGTAAACTGGAAATTGTTATCTGAATCATTAAAGAAAAACTTTGGGTTTCATGTGCCTTTAAAAGCACTTGAAACACAATTTTTTTCTTTCATGATTAAGATAGAGCATGCAACAACTTTCCAATTTACTTCTTTTATATAATTTGCTTCATTCTCTTGATAACCTTTGTCAAAAACATGTCTAAATAGGCTCAGTAGCTGCTGATTGGTGGCTGCATATAGATGCCTCGTGTGATTGGCTCACCCATGTGCATTGCTATTTCTTCAATAAAGGATACCTAAAGAATGAAGAAAATTAGATAATAGAAGTAAATTGGAATGTTGTTTAAAATTGTATTCTCTACCTGAATCATGAAACAAAGATTTTGGGTGTCATGTCTCTTTAAACATATGAGTTTGTATTTATAGAATTATTGTGCTTAAATAATGCTAGTAACGTTTTCATTATTTGTCTTAGTCCCATAAAATCTGTTCTTTACATACCATTTCTAGTAATCCTCCGCCGGCCCACCTTCCTACTCTCTTTTTTTAGTTTACTTTCCACTGTACCGTGTGGCATCCAATCAAATTCATTGCCATACGGCTCGCTGTTTCCAAATGCTTTGTCATATATCATGGGGAAACACGCATGCACATTACCAAGAGAATTCTCATAGCTGACTTAAGCGCATGCATGGTTTCTTTTAGACTCAGGAGTGCGCATCAGGTAATATGTATAAAGCAACAGCTGTTTTCAGGGCAGAAGGAAGGATTGTAAGTGACAGTTTATAAAAAATAAGAGTTTTAAAAATGTAAGTATATATAATGTAAAATAGTATTGCTGTTTGCTTTATCATATTATTATGCAGCCATTAAGATGGTTTAATAGCGTTATCGTTTACCATCACTTAACGTAAAAATGCTTAATTAATTAGCTAATGTGATTTTTGTATTAGGAAATTATGTATTAAACCCCTTTGTGGTAAAGTCCTACCACAAGCATTGCAGACGATTTTCCTTCTTGCAGTTCCCAATCTGGCTTTACCTATGGGTTTGACACTTTTGCAAGGATTAAATGGACACAAAGGTGCAAAAGGAAAATGCTCTCATGTTAGAGATGTCTGTTATTGCACCAGTGCTTGTATGTAACTATGTGCTTAAGCATTTCACTGCTGAGACGTAGCTGAACACATCAGGTGAGCCAATTCTGCTGAGCTCACCTAGGTATGCATTTCAACAAAGGATAACGAGAGAATGAAGTAAATATAATAACAGACGTAAATTTAAAAGTCTCTTCAAATTGCATTCTCTATCTGAAATCTAATATTGGCTTTCATGTTCCTTTGGAAATATAAGCTAGGTCAGTAATGGAATAATAACTGCTATTGAATGAACATGTGTTATCCATAGACCATACATAGCACAAGCATCTTTCAGATTCAGAAGTAGCTGCCCTGATGTATTTGCAGCTATCAATTAACCCTGCTGAGCAGTTACATTTGTGTTAAATTCCTCAATTGAATCGTGTCCTAGAAATGCTCTTTATTATATTTTGTAACACATCATCAAGCAAGGGAAGAATGATGCAAGATGTAAACACTTGGAGGTAGCTTGCTGATGTGTGAAGGAATGAGATGACATGTTTATCTCCTAGGTTAATGGTCCTTGATAGCAACTCAGGACAATTGTAAGGTCTGACAGGAAGTCACATCAACTCGCTGCTGAAGACTCAAAGTATTGCGCTCATCAGTGCAGCCCTTTTTGTCAGTGAAGGGGTTAAAGAATCACATAAAGCCTCAGTCATTTTGCAGCCTTTATTCTGGTGAAATGTATTTTAGTGCTTGAGCTATGAACTTATTCTCCTGCAAGTCATCAGCTTTTGCTAGATAAGTACAACTGGCAGAATGGTTCTACTGAGTATGGATGGTGTCAGTATTTCTAATAAGAACTTACCCCTAGATTTCACTGTATGTAGCTGAAATCTGTCCGGAAATGAGAACGTGTCAGGTTTTAACCCCTCTCTTCACAACCAATTAACTCATATTACACAGCAGAAAGGAATATTTAAACAGAAACTCTATGAGATTGGTGGCTAACTGGCAGCCCAGGGTCCAAATGGGGCTCTTAAAAGCATCACTTGAAAACCCCAACATATCTACTGTAGCAGGAAAAAATGTTCAATAGTTTTACTTCCAGAAAACACACATTGTACCTGACATTTAACTACCCCTTCCTAAAACCACACATACACTGTTTATTTAAGACTTTTATTATTGGTCCAATATAATGGTATAAGCACTGTGTGGTCCTTTTAGAAACATAGGGGCGACACATGCAGCACGTAGAATTATACTTGTTATCTAATTATTGAGCTCATGATTTGTTTGCTCAGCAATGAAGCAGTAGACAACAAAATAAACCCACAATCTTTCTTTCATGATTCAGATAGAGCATGCAATATTTTACTCCATCTAGTCAGAGTTGCTTAGCAACATTGTCTGAGACTATAACAATTATCAAGTTGCTCAACATTAAAGGGACATGAAACACAATTTTTTTCATTTCATAATTAGAACATGCAATTTTTAACTCTTTTTCACCCAAGTGCTAAGACAGTTTTGAGCTTTGTTTGCTACCTATATTTAAAGGGATATAGAAACTCATTTTTTGGGGGTATGTCATTTTAAACAACTTTCTAATTTGCTTCATTCTCTTGATATCCTCTGCTGAAAAGCATATCTAGATAGGCTCAGTAGCTGCTGATTGGTGGCTGCACATAGATGCCGCGTGTGATTGGCTTACCCATGTGCATAGCTATTTTTCAACAAAGGATATCAAAATAATGAAGCAAATTATACAGGGAGTGCAGAATTATTAGGCAAGTTGTATTTTTGAGGATTAATTTTATTATTGAACAACAACCATGTTCTCAATGAACCCAAAAAACTCATTAATATCAAAGCTGAATAGTTTTTTAAGTAGTTTTTAGTTTGTTTTTAGTTATAGCTATTTTAGGGGGATATCTGTGTGTGCAGGTGACTATTACTGTGCATAATTATTAGGCAACTTAACAAAAAACAAATATATACCCATTTCAATTATTTATTTTTACCAGTGAAACCAATATAACATCTCAACATTCACAAATATACATTTCTGACATTCAAAAACAAAACAAAAACAAATCAGTGACCAACATAGCCACCTTTCTTTGCAAGGACACTCAAATGCCATCCATTGATTCTGTCAGTGTTTTGATCTGTTCACCATCAACATTGTGTGCAGCAGCAACCACAGCCTCCCAGACACTGTTCAAAGAGGTGTACTGTTTTCCCTCCTTGTAAATCTCACATTTGATGATGGACCACAGGTTCTCAATGGGGTTCAGATCAGGTGAACAAGGAGGCCATGTCATTAGATTTTCTTCTTTTATACCCTTTCTTGCCAGCCACGCTGTGGAGTACTTGGACGCGTGTGATGGAGCATTGTCCTGCATGAAAATCATGTTTTTCTTGAAGGATGCAGACTTCTTCCTGTACCACTGCTTGAAGAAGGTGTCTTCCAGAAACTGGCAGTAGGACTGGGAGTTGAGCTTGACTCCATCCTCAACCCGAAAAGGCCCCACAAGCTCATCTTTGATGATACCAGCCCAAACCAGTACTCCACCTCCACCTTGCTGGCGTCTGAGTCGCACTGGAGCTCTCTGCCCTTTACCAATCCAGCCACGGGCCCATCCATCTGGCCCATCAAGACTCACTCTCATTTCATCAGTCCATAAAACCTTAGAAAAATCAGTCTTGAGATATTTCTTGGCCCAGTCTTGACGTTTCAGCTTGTGAGTCTTGTTCAGTGGTGGTCGTCTTTCAGCCTTTCTTACCTTGGCCATGTCTCTGAGTATTGCACACCTTGTGCTTTTGGGCACTCCAGTGATGTTGCAGCTCTGAAATATGGCCAAACTGGTGGCAAGTGGCATCTTGGCAGCTGCACGCTTGACTTTTCTCAGTTCATGGGCAGTTATTTTGCGCCTTAGTTTTTCCACACGCTTCTTGCGACCCTGTTGACTATTTTGAATGAAACGCTTGATTGTTCGATGATCACGCTTCAGAAGCTTTGCAATTTTAAGAGTGCTGCATCCCTCTGCAAGATATCTCACTATTTTTGACTTTTCTGAGCCTGTCAAGTCCTTCTTTTGACCCATTTTGCCAAAGGAAAGGAAGTTGCCTAATAATTATGCACACCTGACATAGGGTGTTGATGTCATTAGACCACACCCCTTCTCATTACAGAGATGCACATCCCCTAATATGCTTAATTGGTAGTAGGCTTTCGAGCCTATACAGCTTGGAGTAAGACAACATGCATAAAGAGGATGATGTGGTCAAAATACTAATTTGCCTAATAATTCTGCACTCCCTGTATAATAGAAGTAAATTGGAATGTTGTTTGAAACTGTATTCTCTATCTGAATCATGAAAGAAAAAAATTGTTTAGTGTCCCTTTAACCCTATTGTAGTCAAATTTCAATGAGGGACCCATACACATTATACATTGTTTTTTTCCCCACAATATACCATTATTATATTTATTTATTATCTCACTTGATTATTTTGGTTGGTGGGGATTAATTTATTATATAGAGGTTGTTTCCTCATTTTTACCTTCAATTATTAAAAGTTATTTTTTAACACCTTACTAAACTATCATCAAGGGCAACCACATGTGAAATAGGGGCCCATACAGGCTTTTGGGGGTTAAAATATAGACACAAACACACGTGTGGATGTCTGGAGTGTGTTTGTGTGTGCATGTGGGTTCCTCTGGATGTTCAAGTGTGTGTGTGTGTGTGTTGGTGGTGGTTGAATTCTGGGATGTGACTGTGTGTGCATGTGGGTGCCTCTGGATGTTCGAGTGTGTTTGTGTGTGTGTGCTGGTGACGGTTGAATTCTGGGATGTGACTGTGTGTGTATGTGGGTGCCTTTGGATATCTGGGGTGTGTTTGTGTGTGCATGTGAGTGAGTGACTGTTGATATCTGTGGTGTGATTGTGTGTGAGTGTGGGTGACTGTTGATATCTGTGGTGTGATTTTGTGTGAGTGTGGATGCCTTTGGATGTCTGGGGTGTGTTTGTGTGTGCGTGTGAGTGATTGTTGATATCTGTGGTGTGATTGTGTGTGAGTGTGGGTGACTGTGGATGTCTGGGGTGTGTTTGTGTGTGTGTGTGGGTGCTTGTTGATGTCTGGGGTGTGTGTGGGTGTGGGTGACTGTTGATGTCTTGGTCCTGTTGGTGTGTGCGTATTGGTGACTGTTGGTGTCTAGGGTGTGCTTGTGTGTGCATGTGGGTGATGTCAGGGGTGTGTTTGTGTGTGGGTGACTTTTAATGTCTGGGGTGTGTGTGCGTGTGGGTGACTGTTGATGTCTGGGGTGTGTGTGCGTGTTGGTGCCTGTTGATGTCTGGGGTGTGTGTGCGAATGTGGGTGACTGTTGATGTCTGGGTTGGGTTTGTGTGTGCGTATTGGTGACATTTGGTGTCTGGGGTGGGTGTTGGTGCCTGTTGATGTCTGGGTTGTGTTTGTGTGTGCGTATTGGTGACTGTTGGTGTATGGGGTGTGTTTGTGTGTGCATATTGGTGACTGTTGGTGTATGGGGTGTGTTTGTGTGTGCGTGTGGGTGACTGCAGATGTCTGGGGTGTTTTTCTGTGTGTGGGTGACTGTTGATGTCTGGGGTGTGTGTGCGTGTGGGTGACTGTTGATGTCTGGGGTGTGTGTGCATGTGGGTGACTGTTGATGTCTGGGGTGTGTGTGCGTGTTGGTGCCTGTTGATGTCTGGGGTGTGTGAGCGAGTGTGGGTGACTGTTGATGTCTGGGTTGGGTTTGTGTGTGCTTATTAGTGACTGTTGGTGTCTGGGGTGGGTGTGGGTGCCTGTTGATGTCTGGGTTGTGTTTGTGTGTGCATATTGGTGACTGTTGGTGTATGGGTTGTGTTTGTGTGTACGTATTGGTGACTGTTGGTGTATGGGGTGTGTTTGTGTGTGCGTGTGGGTGACTGCAGATGTCTGGGGTGTTTTTCTGTGTGCGGGTGGGTGACTGTTGATGTCTGGGGTGTGTGTGTGTGGATGATTTTTGATGTCTGGGGTGTGTGTGCATGTGGGTGACTGTTGATGTCTGGGGTGTGTGTGCGTGTTGGTGCCTGTTGATGTCTGGGGTGTGTGTGTGCGAGTGTGGGTGACTGTTGATGTCTGGGCTGGGTTTGTGTGTGCGTATTGGTGACTGTTGGTGTCTGGGGTGGGTGTGGGTGCCTGTGGTTGTGTTTGTGTGTGCGTATTGGTGACTGTTGGTGTATGGGGTGTGTTTGTGTGTGCGTATTGGTGACTGTTGGTGTATGGGGTGTGTTTGTGTGTGCGTGTGGGTGACTGCAGATGTCTGGGGTGTTTTTCTGTGTGCGTGTGGGTGCCTGTTGATGTCTGGGGTGTGTGTGGGTGCCTGTTGATGTCTAGGGTGTGTGTGGGTGTGGGTGCCTGTTGATGTCTGGGGTGTGGGTGGGTGTGGGTGCCTGTTGATGTTTGGGGTGTGTGTGCGTGTGGGTGAATGTTGATGTCTGGGTTGTATTTGTGTGTTTGTATTGGTGACTGTTGGTGTCTGGGGTGTGTGTGCGTGTGGGTGACTGTTGATGTCTGGGTTTTGTTTGTGTGTGCGTATTTATGACTGTTGATGTCTGGGTTGTGTTTGTGTGTGCGTATTGGTGACTGTTGGTGTCTGGGTTGTGTTTGTGCGTGCGTGTGGGTGACTGTTGGTGTCTGGGTTGTGTTTGTGTGTGCGTGTGGGTGACTGTTGATGTCTGGGTTGTGTTTGTGTGTGCGTATTGGTGACTGTTGGTGTATGGGTTGTGTTTGTGTGTTCGTATTGGTGACTGTTGGTGTCTGGGTTGTGTTTGTGTGTGCGTGTGGGTGACTGTTGATGTCTGGGTTGTGTTTGTGTGTTTGTATTGGTGACTGTTGGTGTCTGGGATGTGTGTGCGTGTGGGTGACTGTTGGTGTCTGGGTTGTGTTTGTGTGTGCGTGTGGGTGACTGTTGATGTCTGGGTTGTGTTTGTGTGTGTGTATTGGTGACCAGGGCCGCCATCAGGGGGTGACAGGGGTGACTCCTGTCAGGGGCCCAATGAGCCAGGGGGGCCCCATGAGGCAAGGACTAAAAAAAAAAAAAATATTTTTTTTTTTTTTTTAATTTTGGCAGCCACCAGTGGGTACTACAGCAGAGTGCTAATTGAGCATGGGAAATGTTATTATAAGGAGTAAAGTATTAGCATTTGAGAGGATTTATGAGTGTGCACTAAACCACTATGCACAGTGTGAGACAGACGTGGCACTTTGTTTGTACAGTTTGTGCCTGAGTCAGACGTCAGATCACTTTAATTTGCAGAGGTAGGACTTACTTAGCAAATGTTTTTTTATTTCTTTGTGCAATTTTGGATTGTAACTTCAGTGTGGCAGTAATTGTATGGTGGGGCCAGGGGTCCATAAAAACACATGCAGAAATGTTTCCTCCTCAATACACAAATGGTATGTGCCCTTTTGGCAGATATACATATATATATTATTACATTCCAGTTTACTGCCCCTTTATGCAAGGACTTTCCAGGTGCAAGGAGGCATTTTATCTAAGATTTTTACATCTGCATAGCATGTTATACTCTTAGACTAAGATTGCTCAGTTTTTTAAATGAGACAGGTTAACTTAAAACTGTTCAGTTTACACTACAGCTGACTTAATTTTGAAATACATACCAACAAACCTAAATCCTGCCAGATCTAATAGTATGAGTACCACAGCTTATGGTTCCATCAAGACCATATAAAGTACAGCATTTTCAAAATCCATAAGTACAGTTGACAGATGGGAACATTTGTACACTATATTTGAAGTGGTGCTCTTGGTTGTGGAAAATGGGGAAAAATCAAACAAACATATGTCAACCTTTTAAAAGTACTTTTCTTCATCTAGCCATCTACCCAGATCATTAATGTACAATTTTGAATTCACAGAATTATTTTTGTTTGCACATTTACAAATATGATTCTTTAAAAAGTGACCTCTTAATTTCTGCAATTTTTTTTTATCATGCATGTCACACACTGTTGATTTAGAGGATACAAGGGGCATAAATGTTTCCTCCTGTGAGTGTTTCTGTGGGTGCTGTTTATTTCTTTGTGCTTTGGTTTGTGTCTCTATGAGTGTGTATTTTTTTTTCTGTTGGTCTCTCTGTGAGGGTGGTTGTGTATGTATTTGTGCATTTTCTGTGGATGTCTGTGAGGGTGTTTGCATATGTTTTTGAGCTTTTTCTATGGGTGTCTCTGTGAGGGTGTGTGTATGTTTGTCTTTGTGTATTTTCTCTGAATGCCTCTGTGAGGGTGGTTGTGTATGTCTGTGTTCCAATCAGCCAATAGAATGCGAGGTCAATCCAATTGGCTGATTGGATCAGCCAATCGGATTGAACTTCAATCTGATTGGCTGATTGAATCAGCCAATCAGATTTTTCTTACCTTAATTCTGATTGGCTGATAGAATCCTATCAGCCAATCGAAATTCGAAGGACGCCATCTTGGATGACGTCCCTTAAAGGAACCGTCATTCGTCGTTAGTCCGTCGGTTGAAGAGGATGGATCCGCGTCGGCTGTATGGAAGATGGCTCCGCTCTGCTCCGGATGGATGAAGATAGAAGACCCCGCTTGGATGAAGACTTCTACCGGATGATGGACCTCTTCTTGCCCTGCTTGGATGAAGACTTCTACCGGATGGAGGACCTCTTCTTGCTCCGCTTGGATGAAGAATTCGGCTCGGCTGGGTGAAGACGACTCAAGGTAGGGAGATGTGGTGTTAGGTTTATTTAAGGGGGGTTTGGGTGGGTTAGAGTAGGGGTATGTGGGTGGTGGGTTTTAATGTTGGGGGGGTTGTATTTTTATTTACAGATAAAAGAGCTGATTACTTTGGGGCAATGCCCCACAAAAAGCCCTTTTAAGGGCTGGTAAAAGAGCTGATTACTTGGTAATTTAGAATAGGGTAGGGCATTTTATTATTTTGGAGGGGCTTTTTTATTTTATTAGGGGGCTTAGATTAGGTGTAATTAGGTTAAACTTATTGTATTTTTTTAATTTTCTGTAATTTAGTGTTTTTTTTTTGTATTATAGATTAGTTTATTTAATTGTATTTTAGTTTAGCTAATTGTAGGTAATTTATTTAATTAATGTATTGATAGTGTAGTGTTAGGTGTATTTGTAACTTAGGTTAGGATTTATTTTACAGGCAATTTTGTAATTATTTTAACTACGTAGCTATTAAATAGTTATTAACTATTTAATAGCTATTGTACCAAGTTAAAATAAATACAAAATTGCCTGTAAAATAAATATAAATCCTAAAATAGCTACAATGTAACTATTAGTTATATTGTAGCTATATTAGGGTTTATTTTATAGGTAAGTATTTAGTTTTAAATAGGAATAATTTATTTAATTATAGTAAATTTATTTAGATTAATTTAAATTATATTTAAGTTAGGGGGGTGTTAGGGTTAGACTTAGGTTTAGGGGTTAATAACTTTATTATAGTAGCGGCGACGTTGGGGGCGGCAGATTAGGGGTTAATAATTGTAGGTAGGTGGCGGCATTGTTAGGAAGGGCAGATTAGGGGTTAATAAAATTTATTATAGTGTTTGCGAGGTGGGAGTGGCGGCGAGGTCCGGTCGGCAGATTAGGGGTTAATAAGTGTAGGTAGGTGGCGGCGACGTTGGGGGGGTGCAAATTAGGGGTAATAAATATAATATAGGTGTCGGCGATGTTAGGGACAGCAGATTAGGGGTTCATAGCTATAATGCAGGTTGCGGCGGTGTCTGGAGCGGCAGATTAGGGGTTAAAAAAGATTTATTATAGGGTTTCGATGTGGGGGGGCCTCGGTTTAGGGGTTCATATGTAGTTTATGGGTGTTAGTGTACTTTGTAGCATGGTAGTTAAGAGCTTTATGTTCCCGCGTTAGGCCATAAAGCTCTTAACTACTGACTTTTTTTGACGGTAGGAGTCTTGTCGGTCACTTCTTCCAAGACTCGTAATACCGGCGTTAGGCAAATCCCATTAAAAATATAGGATATGCAATTGACGTAAGGGGATCTGCGGTAGCCTCGAGTCGCGGAAAGAAAGTGAGCGGTAGACCCTTTACTGACTGACTCTATATACCAGCGGGCGTTAAAAAGCAGCATTAGGACCCCTAAACGCTGCTTTTGACGGCTAACGCCAAACTCTAAATCTAGGCGAATGATAGGTAGCGCATAAAGCACAAAAAGTAAATCTGTGCATTTCAGCCCTTCAATATAGGGCCTTTTTCTAGACTAATATTGTGTCAGTGTCGTGCCTAATAAATATTGTATGTGATCCATTCAGATCAGTTTCTGAATTTGTAAAATGGCGCCAAAAAACACACCATCTACTTCCTGTTGTGGCCATGACCGAAAATGGGATGTACTACTACTTCCGTGTCATAAGTGACATCATATCCGGTTTCGGCAACATCCTGTTTTCAGGTTTATGTAGGGATTTATGGGAATTTTAGTGTTGGGCATATAGGCTCAATATAACAGACAGGTAAAGGTATGTTTAAAAAATAGTGTAATATAAAAAAATATATAGTATAATATAATAAAAAGGATAACTACATAATAGATTGAATCGCATATGAACTACAATAGCATAAAGTTACAGTCAAACTAGTTATGATTGTTAAAAAGTATATACAAAATATATAACACTTAAAACAATATAAAATCTATGCAATTGGATAGTTAGCATGCGCGCCAAGAAACAGCACCCAATCAAGTGGCACCAATGATGATGACATGATGACGTCACACTATGCCCTATAAAGGCCTTTACAACATGCCAATTCTTGCCTGGTTATTCTAGTGACAAGTCATTAGTTTCCCCATCTCCCAGTTACCCTCCTCGGTGTTCCTGGTCCTATATTCTCAGCTATCTGTTACCTGCCCTGTTGCCTTCTGTCTCCTCGACGTGTGGCTTTCCATTTTGACTTGAATTCTGCTTTCCCCTTCTGGCTTGAAGCATATCTGTTTTATCTTAATCTGACCTTGGCCTGGACCTCTCTATTGCCTCCTGATTTGGATTGTTGCGTGGTGGGCTGTCTACCCGTTATTGAGCATGGCGTCCCTGACTTTGCTTCTTATTATCAATCTGTGACAGATCTCCTGGTTGACCTTGGCTGCTGCAGACTACGTCTTTGGATCTGCCCTGGGACAATATCAGCCCTTGTGCCTACCTCGTCTGAAGCCAACCTGTGACACTTCAGGTTCTCTAGCAGAGATGTACGTTAGAGTGTGCTTAATAACAAACTCAGGTAAAATTTCATCTCAACCCAAGGATTTGGAATTCATAAAAATTCTGTTGCGCCTTTGAAGTATCTTATCTTGCATGCAGTTCTTGCTGGTTCTAAGCTGACAAGGTTGTTCTTTTTTTTTTTTTTTTTTTTTTTTTAACTTTTTAAAGTTTTCTTTCCTCGTATATGTTAGTGAGGAATGTTTTACAGAGAGTGTATTTTTCCCCCGTTTTAAATAGTTTATTTAGTAAGGTTGTGTGACGCGCTTGTGTAGCCTTCACAGCGGAGCTTGTGTTGTCTCTGAGAAGTGATCAGTTATGAGATAGATACTGCACAATTTATTATAACAGAACTCTACAGGTAAATCACCGCTGGGACGTGTGGCAGTTTCAAGTCTTTTTGAATTTTGCAAATTTTCAGTTGTGATGTCGCAGAAAGGTTTTTTTTTTATTAGATTTATTGTTTTCACAAAACGATTTTAATGGCTGTGATTTAACGACTTCCTATTTTATAATTAGGTTCATTTCACAGATATTTTTTGCGACGGTTCCTTTAGGCTTAAAAATGTTCCCTTTATGATTCAGATACATTTTAATACAGTTTAAAACAAGTTTCTAATTTACGTCTATTGGGGTATATTTAACAATGTGCGAGAGGACATGATACGAAGTAGCGTTTCATGTCCGCCGCACATCAATAAATGCAGACAGCATACGCTGTCAGGATTTATCATTGCAATGCTGCCCCCTGCAGATTCGTGGCCAATCGGCCGCTAGCAGGGGGGTCAATCAACCCAATCGTATTCAATCGGGTTGATTTCTGTCCACGGCCTCAGAGCAGGCGGACAAGTTATGGAGTAGCGGTCTTTGGAGCTTGATAAATATGCCCCTTTGTCTAATTTGCTTAGTTATACATTGTTGAAAACCGTACCTAGGTAAGCTGGGAGTTAGTTGCTGATTGGTTGCTGCACATATATGACTCTTGTCATTGGCTTACTGGTGTGTTCAGCTAGCTCCCAGTTGCTCCTCCTTCAACAAAAGAATATCAAGAGAATGAAACAAAATTTATAATAGAAGTAAACTGGAAAGCTGTTTAAAATGGTATGCTCTATCTGAATCATGAAAGAAAAATGTTGGGTTTCATATCCCTTTAAACGGTGGTCTACCTGTATTTAATGAATACTTTTGTGATGGAGAGGGCTGCAATGTGTTGTTTGGCAGAAAATGGTTTATAAACACTTTCCTAGCAAGCTGTTCTTGTAATTCCTTTTGTGAAACCAGACATTGCCCTCTAGCTAAGCCAATCTTCCTGTGGTCAGTATGGAAGTGTGACCTTGGGTCTGTCTGCTTATTGAGAGCGGCTGCTGTGCCCTTGTGCTAGGCTGAGATGTTTACCACATGTCTTTTAACACTCCCAGGGCAGGAATGAGATGAATTAGCTTCCTTATTAATGCGATTCTGTATGGTAATAACAGCACAGAAGTGCAAATTTGTCAGTCAGCAAACTGATCTGTGATACTGTTTATTTCATTCCCTTTGTTTGTATTGGTGCTCAAAGGTTACAAGGACACGAGAGTCAAAATTCAACTTTAAAGGGATGCTAAAATTAAACTTGAGTTAGATAGAGCATGCAATTTAAAGAGATCTTTCCAATTTATATCCATTCTAAAACGGTGCACAATTGTCTTATATTTACACTTTCTATAGCGCCAGCTCCTACTGAGCATTAGCAAGAGTTCACAGTATATGTGTATGTGAGTCTTTGATTGGCTGATAGCTGTCACATGACACAAGTTGTAGGGAAATTGAAGGAAACTTTGAAATCTGTTAATTTGAAATTCAGAGTGAGTGTTATTGCATTGGCTTTTTTTTTTTTTTTCCTTTTCAAAAGAGCTTTATTGTAAAACAGTTTAGCATACAAACTTGGCTCTGGTTACAATATGAGCCTTGCAATATTCCAGCATTAGAATGTTATACATAGAATATGTTGGCATTTAGCCTGTATAAGTTACCAAGTCTCATTTAGATCTTAGCTCTAAGTGGAGCTATATGATGCCCTTTTCCGTACCCAGTGGTAGATGGTTTGGCCACTTTTGGACCATAGTTCAAGTATCCATAAGGCAAGAGTGGGTGGATGGGGTAGAAATGATTAGCTCTCTAAACATATAAACATTATATACAGAGTTGATAAATTAGTGCAATTAAATCTGGGTCTGTAAAGAACCAATTCTATCATTAAGTATCTGTAATGAACCCACAATACAGACTATGCAAAAGTTTGTTTTGTTGCTCCTTTGTGAACACACCTTGTAATATGCTGAGTTGCAAGGATGTGTCACTGTGAGCTGATTTAATGCACAACAATGAGGTTTTGCTGCGAATAAAAAAGATTGGATTGCTGGACTTCACTATAATAAAGTATAATAAGTCCCAGAGGTAGTTTGTTCGGATTTGTATTCAGTTTCTTATAAGTTCAATTTGAATTTCACACACACTCACTCACATAAAATATATACATTCCAAGCACACCAATGGAGATCACCAAATGCGGTATTCTGAGTTTATGCAGTTACTGGTATATGATATTCCGTATATATTCAGTAGAATGCTATCGAGTCTCTGAAGCATAAGAGTATTAATGTGATATAGGAGCCTGGAGTAAGGTTATGCAGTGAAAGAGGATCAACGGCTGTTAACAGGAAAGTTTGTTTTACCTTGCTGGGAAGCGCTTCTCTGTGCGGTGACTGCTGCGGCTCCAGTGAGAGAGTGTGTGACTCACTTCCGGTATAGCGCAGCGGCGCCAGTGAACAGGTCTTACAGTTTGGAGGTTCAGCAGAGACTAACCTGAGTAACAGCACAAAGAGGTGAGATCCGTGCGGTATTAGATCTGAGGATATCCCAAAAGTTAGATGAGGATGAGGATTCACTCTGAAAGTCAAACGTAACTTAGACTTAGGAAAGTGTGACCTGGAGACTGAGGATATACAACCTCAGCAGGAGGTTGCTAGACTTCAATAATCAGGCACTGATTAAGAGAAAAGGTCCTCCTTATAAAGGATAGAGGAGTGGGAGGGATATACCTTAAAGGTATATCACATATGCCCCCCCCCCAAGGCAACAGAAAAAGTGACAAGCTAACGTGGCTTGTCAGGGTGCCGACGATGGAAGGCAGCCAAAAGGTCGGGTGCATGCAAGTCATCCCGTAATTCCCAGGAATTATCCTCAGAACCGTAACCCTTCCACTTAATCAGATACTGTAGACGTCCTCTACGGATACGGGAGTCCAATATGCGGTCAACTTCATATTCCAAGCGATCATGAAGAAGAATAGGTGCCGGAGGCGGCTGTATGTCTCGAGGTGTACTTTTGTAAGGTTTTATCAAGGAGACATGGAAAGAAGGATGTACAGCATACGTCTTTGGTAAAGTCAATCGAACTGCATTGTCATTAATAATGCTCTCAATCGGAAATGGTCCTATGAACTGGCTAGCTAGTTTCTTGCTCGGGACTTGTAATTTCAGGTATTTGGTTGAGAGTAGGACCAAATCACCTTTCTGATATACAGGACTTGGAGTATGATGCAAGTCGTAATATTTTTTCTGGTTGGCTTTCAATAACTGAAGCCTTTCCTGCAGATCAGAGGCAAACGTTGCGGCAGTAGGAGAATTAACAGAGGTGCGGGAGAAGGCAATATTTGTTGGGTGATATCCGTAGGTGGCGTAAAAAGGAGACATTTTAGTAGAGGATGAGATAGAGTTATTGTACGAGTATTCTGCCATAGGTAGGTAATCAACCCAATCATCTTGGAGATGTGTAAGATAACATCTAAGGTATTGCTCCAGTGTTTGATTCAGCCGTTCAGTCATCCCATTAGTCTGGGGGTGGTATGCAGTTGAATATCTGGAGTCTATTTGAAGAAGTTTACATAAAGATCTCCAAAAAGCAGAGGTGAACTGTGTACCACGATCAGTGACTATAACCTCTGGCATTCCGTGTAATCTGACTATGTTATTCAGATATACTTTGGCTGTATACATGGCTGAAGGTAATTTTTTGAGAGGTATGAAATGTCCAAGTTTAGTTAAGTGATCTACTACCACTAAAATTGTGTTATACTGTTGGGAGACTGGTAGGTCTACGATAAAATCCATTGAAATGGTGGACCATGGCATACTCGGGATTGGTAGCGATGTTAGATACCCAATCGGTTTTCTATGTTCTGTTTTGTTCCTTGCACAAACATCACAGGTATTTATATATTGAATGATTGTTTGCTCTATTGAAGGCCACCAGAAATGACGTTTGATCAGATCTGTGGTTTTTTGTACCCCTTTATGCCCAGACAAAACATTATCGTGATGGTATTTCAGAATTACAGGTCTAATTCTTTTAGGAACGTATAATTTGTTGTTATGATATAGTAATCCTGATTCTGGATCTTTTGTACAGTTAAGAGGCTGTTCTTGGTCTACTTGGATTTCTTCAAGAATTTCTTTTTCCAAAGTAGAGAGTGTACCTATAAACTTGTCATGTGATATGATTGGGTTTAGAGTTATAGTGTTATTTGTTGCATCTGACATTCTTGAGAGTGCGTCAGCTTTAGTGTTTGCATGTCCAGGACGATAAGTAATGAAAAAATCAAACCTATCTAAGAACAGTGACCATCTGACTTGACGTGAGGATAAGGTTTTACTCCTTTTTAAATATTCGAGGTTCTTATGGTCTGTGTAAATTAAAAAAGGTTTATTAGCTCCTTCCAGGAGATGTCTCCAATGCTCTAGTGCACTTTTAATAGCCAGGAGTTCTTTGTCTCCGATACTATAATTTGATTTGGCTGGTAATAATGTTCTTGAATAGAACGCTGTAGGATGTATTTCTTGAGTTTGTTGGTTTTGTTGTGATAAAATAGCTCCAATGCCTGAATTTGAGGCATCTACCTCTAATATGAATTGTGCTTTGTAATCAGGTAGAGTGAGTACCGGTGCTGTTGTGAATTTATTCTTTAAAGTCACAAATGCATTCTGAGCATCTTCAGACCACTGAAATTTGTGATTTTTTCTTGTTAGTTGAGTTAAAGGGTGAACTATAGTGGAGAAATTGTTTATAAATTTTCTATAGAAGTTTGAGAACCCCAGAAATCTCTGGAGGGCTCGCACTGTCCTGGGTCTGGGCCATTCCTGGATCTTAGTAGTTTTCTCTGGATCCATCTGGATCTGGTTTGGGGAGATAATGTAACCCAAGAATTTAATTTGGTGTACATGGAAACTACATTTTTCCATTTTGACAAACAATCTATGTTCTCTTAAACGGGTGAGTACCCATCTTACATGCCTTTCGTGTTCTTGGAGGTTCTTTGAATAAATGAGGATATCATCTAAATATATGATGACGCATATATCTGTGAGATCTTTAAAAATCTCATTTATAAAGTGCTGGAAAGTCGCGGGTGCATTGGTCAACCCGAAAGGCATCACGTTATACTGGTACAATCCATAACGTGTTCGAAAGGCAGTTTTCCATTCATCGCCATTCTTAATACGTATTAAATTATATGCGCCTTTCAGGTCCAATTTTGTATAAATGGTGGCATCTGTTAGTCTTTCCAAGAGTTCTGGTATCAGAGGTAAGGGATAACGATTTTTAATCGTGATGGCGTTAAGAGCTCTGTAGTCAATTATTGGACGTAATGACAGATCTTTATTCTTCACAAAAAATATACCAGCTGCAGCTGGGGATGTAGAATGTGATATGAACCCTTTCTTTAGATTCTCATCTAGATAGGAACGTAAATGCGTCAATTCGTTTTGAGACAAGGGGTATATTTTTCCATAAGGAATCTGGGAACCTGGAATTATTTCAATCGGACAATCAAAAGGTCGGTGGGGTGGGGGGGCGGAGCCAACCGCCATAGCAATAGGTCACACAGATACAGAGCTCCTGCACAATATTTACATTTTATGGCCTTAATATATGGATTGCATACTTCACTTATAGTTTTTTATTTTGGCAAAAAGTAAGAAGTACATTTGGACTGCTTTCTGTGGTTCTCCATAGCAGAAGCTAACCGAACTTGGACCTTATGTCTCTAAGACCACGTGGAGGCTCAGCCTGGAGATCGACATCTATACTGGGAAACCCTCAACGCAATCTCGTCAGCCTGCAAACTGAACTATCGTTTTGTGGCTTAGGTGCTGATCGTAATTATTGCAGACCTTGTGTACCCTTAATTTGGGACCCCCGGAGGTAATTCAAACATTCACCATGGAGCCTCTCACCCTACTACACGCAATTAAGTGCGCGCTGCACCACCACCAAGAATCTTTTCTAGCTCAGCTGGAGGCTGCTTTTTTTCTCCCTGCCACTAATACTTCTGCCGCGAACTTTGGGGACATCGCAACTAATGGCCCTTGTGATGAGGCGGACCTGCCTCCTCAGCAAATGCGATCCCGCGGGGCCGCGGACCTTCAGAGTCAGATGAGTGTTACCTTCTCAAGGGGGGATGGTGCCAACCCGGTAGCCATTGCAGATACACCTACGGTCACAACGGCAGATTCTGCTACAAGTGACATTTGCTTCACAACGGGGAATCCTCCGGTCTCACGACGACAGAATTGGGAGAATGCTAACCAGATATCGTATGGGCCCCTCACGGTTCTTTACAGCAACATACATACAATTGATAGCTGCGGGGCCCTACGGAGGCAAATCCTACTCCCTATATTCTTCTCAGCTGTCTATGTGGACATACCTCTGGGGTGCATCTTACCTTACCTTAGCCTGCCTTGGTTAATAGATAGTCGCAGCAAACTGCAGGCCTGTGTAGCGAAACTGGAGGACCATGCGCTCCCAGACTGTGGAATTGGCTGATCTTCTATGGGACAATCCCTATGCATCCACATCTTGTTGGATGTTAACTACCATGCTCATCTGATAGCTAAGTCAATAGAGACATAGACTATACAGTTGGACATTACCAGATTTTGTTGCACCGTTTTTTTGGGGGGTTTCCTGGATTTCACAAGGTCCCACATTTATATGTTTGAGGAGTGAGCCATTCCTTATAATTATGCTTGTCTTTTAAAACGCTACCTAAGCACTCCTAATACCTATTAGTTGTTTTATATTTGAATGTATGTGTAATTGTTATCAGGCCATTTATGCGTAGCTTCTTATCCATGCTGATACTTATAAGAGTTGGTTAGCCTTTCCAGGATGTATCCTATTTACAGCCTAACGCTGCCTATGTACTATATTTCTGCTATGTGTGATAAGAGGCCCTAATCCCCATACATGTGTGCTTATACCATGCTACACTGTACCAATGTATATTGAAGTGGAACTACTGCTTTTGCCACCAAATCTTTTCCTGCATTCTCCTATTCACCTCATAAGAAGACCTCTTGTATTGCACATTTAGGGCTATTCAAATTAACATGCCGAGGTCACACCTTTTGATCCCAGCATGATTGGGTACACTATACATCAAAGTTTCCTTCTGTCTAGCTCAACTATGCTTTATTTATGCCAACCAAATTGTTTTATAGGATGTCCAGGATGTTTATATACTGTGTCATACTGTGTCATATTATACCTACAGGCTTCTTATTGTTTGCACCCACTGTGAGCTGGCAGAGTTCTGATATTTTATTGCATGGGTTTCCCAATTCTACAAGCTCTCATACTACATGTATACTCATTGCACCTAAGTGCCATTTGTGTGTGTGACTTCTCGCCGCCAGCGGCCGAGGCGGCGGGATGTTATATTATGGATATAGCTTGTTAACACAATACAGCCCACAGCGCATAAGCAATGTTTCAGCTCTTTATTGTTCACTAAGTTGTTTTGTTCCCAACATTATATCTGCAGTTGTTATATGATCCCGACAAACTCTGATAGTTTCACGGTTACCCATACTATCACATATCTTTAGTAGTGCTTTAATCACAATGGCCTAGATTTAGAGTTCGGCGGTAAAAGGGCTGTTAACGCTCCGCGGGTTTTTTTCTGGCCGCACCATAAATTTAACTCTGGTATCGAGAGTTCAAACAAATGCTGCGTTAGGCTCCAAAAAAGGAGCGTAGGGCATTTTTACCGCAAATGCAACTCTCGATACCAGAGTTGCTTACGGACGCGGCCGGCATCAAAAACGTGCTCGTGCACGATTCTCCCATAGGAAACAATGGGGCTGTTTGAGCTGAAAAAAAACCTAACACCTGCAAAAAAGCAGCGTTCAGCTCCTAACGCAGCCCCATTGTTTCCTATGGGGAAACACTTCCTACGTCTGCACCTAACACTCTAACATGTACCCCGAGTCTAAACACCCCTAACCTTACACTTATTAACCCCTAATCTGCCGCCCCCGCTATCGCTGACCCCTGCATTACACTTTTAACCCCTAATCTGCCGCTCCGTAAACCGCCGCCACCTACGTTATCCTTATGTACCCCTAATCTGCTGCCCTAACATCGCCGACCCCTATGTTATATTTATTAACCCCTAATCTGCCCCCCACAACGTCGCCGACACCTACCTACACTTATTAACCCCTAATCTGCCGAGCGGACCTGAGCGCTACTATAATAAATGTATTAACCCCTAATCCGCCTCACTAACCCTATCATAAATAGTATTAACCCCTAATCTGCCCTCCCTAACATCGCCGACACCTACCTTCAATTATTAACCCCTAATCTGCCGACCGGAGCTCACCGCTATTCTAATAAATGTATTAACCCCTAAAGCTAAGTCTAACCCTAACACTAACACCCCCCTAAGTTAAATATAATTTTTATCTAACGAAATAAATTAACTCTTATTAAATAAATGATTCCTATTTAAAGCTAAATACTTACCTGTAAAATAAATCCTAATATAGCTACAATATAAATTACATTTATATTATAGCTATTTTAGGATTAATATTTATTTTACAGGCAACTTTGTAATTATTTTAACCAGGTACAATAGCTATTAAATAGTTAAGAACTATTTAATAGTTACCTAGTTAAAATAATTACAAATTTACCTGTAAAATAAATCCTAACCTAAGATATAATTAAACCTAACACTACCCTATCAATAAATTAATTAAATAAACTACCTACAATTACCTACAATTAACCTAACACTACACTATCAATAAATTAATTAAACACAATTGCTACAAATAAATACAATTAAATAAACTATCTAAAGTACAAAAAATAAAAAAGAACTAAGTTACAGAAAATAAAAAAATATTTACAAACATAATAAAAATATTACAACAATTTTAAACTAATTACACCTACTCTAAGCCCCCTAATAAAATAACAAAGACCCCCAAAATAAAAAATTCCCTACCCTATTCTAAAATACAAAAATTACAAGCTCTTTTACCTTACCAGCCCTGAACCGGGCCCTTTGCGGGGCATGCCCCAAGAATTTCAGCTCTTTTGCCTGTAAAAAAAAACATACAATACCCCCCCCCAACATTACAACCCACCACCCACATACCCCTAATCTAACCCAAACCCCCTTAAATAAACCTAACACTAATCCCCTGAAGATCTTCCTACCTTGTCTTCACCATCCAGGTATCACCGATCCGTCCTGGCTCCAAGATCTTCATCCAACCCAAGCGGGGGTTGGCGATCCATAATCCGGTGCTCCAAAGTCTTCCTCCTATCCGGCAAGAAGAGGACATCCGGACCGGCAAACATCTTCTCCAAGCGGCATCTTCTATGTTCTTCCATCCGATGACGACCGGCTCCATCTTGAAGACCTCCAGCGCGGATCCATCCTCTTCTTCCGACGACTAGACGACGAATGACGGTTCCTTTAAGGGACGTCATCCAAGATGGCGTCCCTCGAATTCCGATTGGCTGATAGGATTCTATCAGCCAATCGGAATTAAGGTAGGAATATTCTGATTGGCTGATTCCATCAGCCAATCAGAATCAAGTTCAATCCGATTGGCTGATCCAATCAGCCAATCAGATTGAGCTCGCATTCTATTGGCTGATCGGAACAGCCAATAGAATGCGAGCTCAATCTGATTGGCTGATTGGATCAGCCAATCGGATTGAACTTGATTCTGATTGGCTGATTCCATCAGCCAATCAGAATATTCCTACCTTAATTCCGATTGGCTGATAGAATCCTATCAGCCAATCGGAATTCGAGGGACGCCATCTTGGATGACGTCCCTTAAAGGAACCGTCATTCGTCGTCTAGTCGTCGGAAGAAGAGGATGGATCCGCGCTGGAGGTCTTCAAGATGGAGCCGGTCGTCATCGGATGGAAGAACATAGAAGATGCCGCTTGGAGAAGATGTTTGCCGGTCCGGATGTCCTCTTCTTGCCGGATAGGAGGAAGACTTTGGAGCACCGGATTATGGATCGCCAACCCCCGCTTGGGTTGGATGAAGATCTTGGAGCCAGGACGGATCGGTGATACCTGGATGGTGAAGACAAGGTAGGAAGATCTTCAGGGGATTAGTGTTAGGTTTATTTAAGGGGGTTTGGGTTAGATTAGGGGTATGTGGGTGGTGGGTTGTAATGTTGGGGGGGGGTATTGTATGTTTTTTTTTACAGGCAAAAGAGCTGAAATTCTTGGGGCATGCCCCGCAAAGGGCCCTGTTCAGGGCTGGTAAGGTAAAAGAGCTTGTAATTTTTGTATTTTAGAATAGGGTAGGGAATTTTTTATTTTGGGGGTCTTTGTTATTTTATTAGGGGGCTTAGAGTAGGTGTAATTAGTTTAAAATTGTTGTAATATTTTTATTATGTTTGTAAATATTTTTTTATTTTCTGTAACTTAGATCTTTTTTATTTTTTGTACTTTAGCTAGTTTATTTAATTGTATTTATTTGTAGGAATTGTGTTTAATTAATTTATTGATAGTGTAGTGTTAGGTTAATTGTAGGTAATTGTAGGTAGTTTATTTAATTATTTTATTGATAGGGTAGTGGTAGGTTTAATTATATCTTAGGTTAGGACTTATTTTACAGGTAATTTTGTTATTATTTTAACTAGGTAACTATTAAATAGTTCTTAACTATTTAATAGCTATTGTACCTGGTTAAAATAATTACAAAGTTACCTGTAAAATAAATATTAATCCTAAAATAGCTATAATATAATTATAATTTATATTTTAGCTATATTAGGATGTATTTTACAGGTAAGTATTTAGCTTTAAATAGGAATCATTTATTTAATAAGAGTTAATTTATTTCGTTAGATAAAAATTATATTTAACTTAGGGGGGTGTTAGTGTTAGGGTTAGACTTAGCTTTAGGGGTTAATACATTTATTAGAATAGCGGTGAGCTCCGGTCGGCAGATTAGGGGTTAATAATTGAAGGTAGGTGTCGGCGATGTTAGGGAGGGCAGATTAGGGGTTAATACTATTTATGATAGGGTTAGTGAGGCGGATTAGGGGTTAATACATTTATTATAGTAGCGCTCAGGTCCGCTCGGCAGATTAGGGGTTAATAAGTGTAGGTAGGTGTCGGCGACGTTGTGGGGGGCAGATTAGGGGTTAATAAATATAACATAGGGGTCGGCGATGTTAGGGGCAGCAGATTAGGGGTACATAGGGATAACGTAGGTGGCGGCGATTTGCGGTCGGAAGATTAGGGGTTAATTATTTTAAGTAGCTTGCGGCGACGTTGTGGGGGGCAAGTTAGGGGTTAATAAATATAATATAGGGGTCGGCGGGGTTAGGGGCAGCAGATTAGGGGTACATAAGTATAACGTAGGTGGCGGTCGGCAGATTAGGGGTTAAAAATTTTAATCGAGTGGCGGCGATGTGGGGGGACCTCGGTTTAGGGGTACATAGGTAGTTTATGGGTGTTAGTGTACTTTAGGGTACAGTAGTTAAGAGCTTTAGAAACCGGCGTTAGCCAGAAAGCTCTTAACTCCTGCTTTTTTCAGGCGGCTGGAATTTTGTCGTTAGAGCTCTAACGCTCACTGCAGAAACGACTCTAAATACCAGCGTTAGAAAGATCCCATTGAAAAGATAGGCTACGCAAATGGCGTAGGGGGATCTGCGGTATGGAAAAGTCGTGGCTGAAAAGTGAGCGTTAGACCCTTTAATCACTGACTCCAAATACCGGCGGTAGCCTAAAACCAGCGTTAGGGGCCTCTAACGCTGGTTTTGACGGCTACCGCCGAACTCTAAATCTAGGCCATAGTCAGTTATAGCCTTTTCTATGTCCTGATCCCAGCTACCTAGGTTGTCCTACCTTCTGGAGCAGGCTGGACCTGCACTCACATTTAATTGTGCAATATCTCCCCTCTATAATTATTGTTAGTACTCTTTGGCTCTTCCTACGGGTTCCATATTAAATTCCTAGATCTTAGAATATGGAATATAGTTTTCATGTTTGCCCAATTAGACCCTCCCCATTGCTATAAAAGTCCTGTTTTATCGCAAAAGATATACCGCTTACCAAGATGCGGAGCCCTATTACACTGTTTCTCCCAATTCAGCGTCCTCATCATAAGTATTACAAGGTACTTATCACACTTCAAATAACCACCTCCCCCCCCCCCCCTCACCACTATCTTATAATGTACCTCCTAGGAAGGGAGGACTAACTACGCGGTCTTTCTAACCAGTACCGCAACCTACCCCATCTATTTTTTATGTTTTTATGTGCAGCTTTTCACTCTACCATAAAATTGACTCTTTCCCTCCTACCCAGTCAAGCGAAACTGTTAAGCTTTATTTACAAATTGAGTTACAAGTTTTAAGTTTAGTATTTTCAATTTCAACACACTACACATATATTGCAAAAACTTGTTTTGCTGTGTTATAAAAATGAAAATAAGGAAGAAACATGATGACCACTCGCTACTTACAAATAGTGAAATATATGCCATAACTATTGTTTATATTTGACTTACTTTGAGAATTTTGAATATATTTTATTGGCAAGTTTGTGTATTATAAACATTCCTACAGATCTAGCTTATGTATATTTTTACATTCTTGTATATTCCTATGTGTATATGGCTTCGCAATATTATGCATGTAACCTTATTGCTTTTTCTTTGTCTTCAATAAAAAGAATATTTAAAAAAAAAAAAAAAAAAAAAAAAGGTCGGTGGGGTGGTAAGCATTCAGCTTCCTTGAGATCAAAAACATCAGCCAAATCCGAATATACCGATGGAACACCAATCTCAATATTCGCTATAGTACAATGTGGGTAACAAGTTGTTAAGCAATATGTGGAAGTGAACTGAAGTTTGTTAATTGACCAATCTATATTCGGGTTGTGTGTAGCTAACCAAGTATACCCCAGAATGACTGGATGTTTTTCAATGGGTATGATATCGTATGTTAAGTATTCTGTGTGACCCCCTATTGAGGTAAGTAAAGGAATTGTGTGGTGAGTAATAGGACCTCTTTGTATCAGAGATCCATCAATTAATCTAACGAATACTGGTTGCCTTTTACACTCAGTGGGTATTTTATTATTTTCTACATAATTTACATCAATATAATTGCCAGATGCCCCAGAATCAATAAGTGCGTCACTCTGGATAAGTAGTTGGTCCCACTGTAATGAGAGAGATAATGTGAGTTGAGAGGAATCAGCGTGGTTACAAACAGATATAGTGTTAATAGGCTTACCCTTCTTTTGTTTTGCCAGTAAGGGGCATGATGCTACGGAGTGCTCCTTGTGAGCACAGTATAAGCAGAGATTAGCAAGTCTCCTTCTGATTTTCTCTTCTTGGGATAAAGGACCTTTTATTACTCCTATTTCCATGGGGGTACTTTGACTGGAATTTCTTTCAGAACCTGAAGTTAAAGAGTATGGACGTCTTGTGGGGTTCTCAAAGAGACCTTTTTCTGCTTTCCTTTCCCTTAATCTCCTGTCCAATGTGGTACTTAGTTTGATCAATGCTGATAGAGTGTCTGGAATTTCTAATCTTGAAAGTTCGTCTTTCAATGCCTCTGAAAGCCCCAGGCGGAATTGATTCTTGAGGCTGATCTCGTTCCACTGCGAATCTGGCGCCCACATCTGGAACTCAGTGGTGTATTCCTCCACAGTCCTTTTTCCCTGCTTAAGGGCACGTAATTTGGTTTCTGCACAGAGCTGGGTATTTGTATCTTCATAAAGACTGGTCATAGCTGCAAAGAAATCTGTAAGAGAGTCTAATATAGGGTTGTTATTTTCGAAGAACCTGTTGGCCCAGGTTCGTGGTTCTCCAACCAAGTATGAAATTATGGTACAAACCTTGATACGTTCTGAGTGATAAGTGTGAGGTCTAAGGGAAAACAGCAGGTTACAAGCATTTTTAAAGTCACGAAAATCAGAGCGTTTCCCTGAGAAAGGCAATGGTGTTTGCACATGAGGTTCAGGTATTTCCTGTTGTCTGGATGAAATGCAGTCTTTTAATAAAGTTTTAACAGTTGTATTTTCTGCCTGTACCTCTTGTACTGCACGTGCTAGATAGTCTAACTTTTGATAGATGTTTGTGAATTAATTTTTTATTTCTGTGGGATTCATATTCAATTTAATTTTCACAACTGAATATTATATGGCCTGATTATTCTGTAATGAACCCACAATACAGACTATGCAAAAGTTTGTTTTGTTGCTCCTTTGTGAACACACCTTGTAATATGCTGAGTTGCAAGGATGTGTCACTGTGAGCTGATTTAATGCACAACAATGAGGTTTTGCTGCGAATAAAAAAGATTGGATTGCTGGACTTCACTATAATAAAGTATAATAAGTCCCAGAGGTAGTTTGTTAGGATTTGTATTCAGTTTCTTATAAGTTCAATTTGAATTTCACACACACTCACTCACATAAAATATATACATTCCAAGCACACCAATGGAGATCACCAAATGCGGTATTCTGAGTTTATGCAGTTACTGGTATATGATATTCCGTATATATTCAGTAGAATGCTATCGAGTCTCTGAAGCATAAGAGTATTAATGTGATATAGGAGCCTGGAGTAAGGTTATGCAGTGAAAGAGGATCAACGGCTGTTAACAGGAAAGTTTGTTTTACCTTGCTGGGAAGCGCTTCTCTGTGCGGTGACTGCTGCGGCTCCAGTGAGAGAGTGTGTGACTCACTTCCGGTATAGCGCAGCGGCGTCAGTGAACAGGTCTTACAGTTTGGAGGTTCAGCAGAGACTAACCTGAGTAACAGCACAAAGAGGTGAGATCCGTGCGGTATTAGATCTGAGGATATCCCAAAAGTTAGATGAGGATGAGGATTCACTCTGAAAGTCAAACGTAACTTAGACTTAGGAAAGTGTGACCTGGAGACTGAGGATATACAACCTCAGCAGGAGGTTGCTAGACTTCAATAATCAGGCACTGATTAAGAGAAAAGGTCCTCCTTATAAAGGATAGAGGAGTGGGAGGGATATACCTTAAAGGTATATCACAGTATCATAACAAAACCATTTATAGTTTTATATCCTGTGTGACTTGAGTATCAACAAGAAATTGTTGGTGGTATGGGATAGGGTGAGTGAGGTGGGAAGAGAGGGAGGGAGGGGGTACTAGGTATGGCTTTCTGACAGTTGTGTATGTTCCCGGCGGCCCACCCGCACCCACCGAGTGTTTGTGTGGCACCCAACATTAAGGGCTTTGGGTCTTAGTTAGAATTGTCGTTTAACCGCTTAAAGAGAGGGGTCATTGCCTGGGCCTATCCCAGTGGTAACTGTTGTCTTTGTGCGCGTTCCATCTTAGTGTCATGTATTCATGTGTATCTATCTTGCCTACTTTGAGAAAGTGGTACCTCTCCATGATGAGTTGATGTTCTACCTGTCGTTTCCACATTAATACGTCAGGTACCTCTGAGGATTTCCATTTTAGGGGTAAAAGTGCTTTTGCGCTGTTGAGCATAATGAATAGTAGTGTTTGTTTTATTTCGTCTTTTAAAGTCAGAATGTTGTGAAATAGAAGTAAACTCGGGTCTCTGGTTAGTTTCGTGTCTAGTGTTTTGTTGATGTGTGTAATGATGTCTTCCCAAAAGGTTCTCAATCTTTCACATCCCCACCATACGTGATACATATCAGCTATCTCCCCACAGCCCCTCCAACATTGGTTACTGACATGTTTATAAATTTTTTGGATTCTCATTGGAGTGAGGTAACATTGCGACATGTATTTAAAATTTGTTTCCTGAATCTTGGCTGATAATGATGCTTTTTTGTGGTTTCGGAATATCCGTAACCAGTCTTTATAAGTGATTTCTATATGTAGTTCCCTTTGCCACTTGTGGCAGTAGGATGGGTGCTGTTCCGCATCAGGATCCAATAGTATGTCGAGGGTAATGTGAGGATGTGCACATAGTTTCGAAGGGGGTTAACTGTTTTGTGCGTGTTCAGGTAGTGGGACATTTGTGTGTGTAAGAACCATGTTAATGAGGTATCTCCTATTACATTTGCCAACTCCTCCCGTGAGCCCACCTTGTCTCCCGAGATTATGGTTTGGATTATATATTCTTTTAATTGGGGAAGTTTCCCTGGACCTGTTTTGATCTGTGGTGAAAAGGGTAGATCTGGATTTACCACGAGCGGAGTCAGAGGGGCAGGCCTAGTGGTAATATGCGTGCTGGTGTTTATCAGCACATCCCACTGCAGGAAAAGCTCATCCAGCAATGGGAACCTCCGAATAATGTTTGGCCTATGCTTCGCTTGTAGCCAGCCACCCCACATTTTTGATTTGTAGTATTTCTCTATCTATTTGGATCCGTTGTTTGGAATCTGAATTATGACTCCAATCTATTACCCGCTGTATCAATGTTGCCACTCTATATTGTTTTATATCCGGTAGTCCCAATCTTCCCTTTTCTCTTGTCATGTGTAGGGTTTTTCTGGAAACTCTTGGTTTAATCCCGTTCCAAATAAATGTTTCTATGTTATTTTGCAGTTGAGTGAGATAGTCTTTTGTCAATGTGATAGGTAATGTCTGTAGAACATACAGGATGCGGAGGAGAATGTTCATTTTTATGACATGTATCCTTCCTATCCAAGATATAGTTTTATTCTACCAGCTTGAAAGGTCATTGGTTATTTCTTTGAGCAAAAGGCAATAATTTGCCGTGAATAAGTCTTGTGAATTATGGGTGATTAGGATTCCCAGGTATTTTATTTGTGTTGGTTGGAATTTGATAGGGCATGTGGATCTTAATTTATTTAGAATATGTGCCGGAACATTTATGTTAAGCAGTTCAGACTTAGGCTATAAAATTTTCATCTTAACTTGACTATCATATTCTTTGAGCGTTTTTTATAGGGCCGGCAGAGATTTATCGATGTTTGTCAGCGTACATTGCCAACTTGTATTCAGTCTCTTTAGTGGATATGCCTTTAATGTCATTATTTTATCTAATTTTACATGCAAGCGCTTCTATTGAAATATCGAACAATATAGGTTAGAGGGGGCAGCCCTGTCTCATGCCGTTTTTTATTTTGAAGGGTTCTGAATGGACCGAATTAGCTTTAACCCTGGCTGTTGGGTCGGCGTAGAGCGAAAAAGATTTTTTCTATAAAATTGTTACCCACGTTCATTCCTCGCAGTGTGGCCCTGAGAAAATCCCAGTCCACCCTGTTGAAGGCCTTTTCAGCATCTGTCGAGACGAGTGCCAGCTCCTGTTATGTATTGTGTGCTAGGGCAGTTAGTTGCAGGATTTTGAGGGTGTTATCCCTCGCCTCCCTGCTTGGAATGAAGCCCACCTGGTCTGGGGCTATCAATTGCGGGAGAAGAGGGTTCAGTCTATTTGTAAGGATTCTAGCGAAGATCTTCACGCCAGTGTTTAGAACGGATATTGGCCTAAAGTTCTCTGCGATGTTTGGTGTTTTAACGGGTTTCGGCAGCACTGTTATGTGGGCTTCAAGCATCGATGTTGGGAAACCGTTCGTATTTTCTAGGGAGTTAAATAATTGCATCAACCTCGGGGCTAGGATATGAATATATTTTTGTAGTATTTGGTACTAAACCCATCTGGACCTGGACTTTTCCCCATGGGTAATGATTTAATTGCTACTTTTATTTCTGTGATATTAATCGGGGAGTCTAGCATTTCTAATTTAGGCAGGTTTATCTTAGCAAGATAGTCAGATATGGCTTGTCTTTTGCTGCTCGATGTGTTAATGCCATCAGCGTCTTGAGATATGTTGTATAGAGATGAATAATAAGCGCAAAATTCCCCAACCATAGAGGTGCTATCACATTTAGTCTGGCCTGACTTAGTTTTTATTTGGTGAATGTGTGTTTTGAGGTGTTTACGCTTTAGTGATCTAGCAAGTAGCTTCCCCGCTTTGTTCTCTTGCTCATAGTATTTTTGTTGTAGTTTTAGAGCCCTATTTTGTTGTTCCCGTTGCATGAACACATTGAGTTCCAACCTAGTATCTATCAGCCGGGTGTTGAGTTCAGTGTCCTTTGGGTTTTGTTTATGGGAGTGTTCTAGGTGCTGGAGTTCCATAAGGAGGGTATTATATTTAATTCAATGTTGCTTGATAAGGTTCGCCTTGTGTTTTAGTGGTTCCCCCCGTATTACACATTTATGTGCTTCCCATATGTTGACCCGGGTTGTGTCTGGTGTAGTGTTGATGTGGAAATATATCAGATTGAATGAGAGGATGATCTAGTAGATTGTCCTACAGCCTCCATATATATGGAGTTATTGGACTATCAGGCCATGTGATTTGGTAGATGACTGGGGTGTGGTCTGACCATGTTGCAGGGCGTATCGATATACGGTTAAAGGGACAGTCAACCTTCACAACAATCTGTTATATATCATTAGTTTGAGCTAGTTTGAGTTCTCCTACCTGTTTCCCAGCACGCTGCCCACAACGGTCTCACTGATTTATTTCAAAAGAATCACTATTTAAAACGATGTTTTCATTTTACAAATGGCCCCTGAACTCCTCCTACCGCTGTCTTCTTCATTCACAGGCCTCTTGTTGTTTTTTTTTCAAATTTCGTGCCTGTGGACGTTGATGACGTCACCGCGTTGTTCCCCTATTAACTGCGGTATTTAGGGTTGTTAAAATTTATTCCAACTGTTCGGTCAATTAGCCAATATACTGTAATAATATACGATCAAATAAAACAAAAATAAACATATTTGACCACCTTTACCATTAGAAATATTAGAAAAAAATATAACTGTATATAATAAGCAATTTTAGTATTAAATGAAAGCAACGTTATATTAGTTAGGTCTTTTATACCACATTATTTTGTAATGTGTTTGTCTATAATCACATTAGGCTTTTAATCAGAAAATTATATTTGCACTTATGTATACATTATTGTTCGTCAAATATACAGATGTACATTTTTTTCAATAAAATGTTTTTAACGAAAAAAAAAAAACGAGTAGAGATCCGTTTCTTATATAAAAGTGTATACTTTAAAGGGACTTTAAAGTTGTTTTATTTGTTGCATCTATTGAAAAAAAAATATATAGATATTCTTGTCCTTGAAATAAAACTTTTTTTTTATCATGAAATGGATGACCACGGTCTAAAAAATAAAATAAAAAAAAATGCCCATATCATCCAGTGGGCAATGAACCCATGGACACGTTAGATTTATTATCAATACAAGTACCTTTGGGACTTTTTCATAAATATAAAATATATATTCAGTTGCTGCATTCAATAGATGCAACAGAAAAAAAAAATCTTTAAAATGAATATTGGCCTTTGTGGGTTCATGTTTTCTTAAAGGCACATGTCAGGCTGACATATATTGTGGTAATGGCATAAAGTTAGATGGAAGATTCAGAGCTTCAGTTTCTATATTAAAAAGTCAGAGTTTAGTTTCTCTATGTTATTAAACAAGATTAGAAGTTCGCAGGTAACAAGCTGGACAGTTTAGATAAAGATAGTAATGCATTAATAACTGTTCATGAGTTCTACAATCTCCTATTATAAAGATATTCTTTGTTTATATGAATCCTCCTGCTATTTATATCTAGCACAGGCTACAGATGGTCCTCCCTGGTGGTTTACAGATTAGTGCTGCAGCAGCCCATATTGCTGTCTGTATTTATTTTTTATTCCCGATTTACACTGAAGCAAAATATAAACTGAATTGTCAGAAGCGTCCTGTTTCCTGTAGAGTCTAATAATAAAGACTGATGCTAACTATGCACTTTTGTATATGTGCACTCTTGCCTCATAAGGAGGTCCCAGGGAAATCGGTAAATACTGAAGCGCTTCTATTCAAATTACCAATGTAATACAGACATCACGCAATTTAATTTGTTTTACTGCAGTAAATGAAGGCAGAACATTTACTGACGCATAAACCCAAAAGCAAAAAACTCAAAGAGGGGAATGGAAGCAGCAAATAAACCATAGCTCCAGAAATGCCCAGAATCTAACGCTGATAGCTCCAAGCGCAACTGAAACAATGTTCCCTAGGAACAAATGCGCTCTGCAAAAGTTCCGGGTTTACTGTGTGCAGTGACGTCACTAGCTCCTTAATGAGCATGCGCAAAGCTCCGGGAACGATTATTTGCGAGCTCAGGGACTATACAGGTTAGTGTTTTGAAAGTGAGACCTGAATGATGTCATAGGAGGCGGAGTTCAGGGGCCATTTTCAAACTGAGAACATCGTTGTTCTTTTGAAAATATCAGTGAGACCGCTGTGGGCAGCGTGCTGGGAAACAGGTAGGAGAACTCAAACTAGCTCAAACTAATGATATATAACAGATTGTTGTGAAGGTTGACTGTCCCTTTAATAAGTGTGAGTCTGACTGAATCTGTTAGAATATAATCAATCCTGGAGTATAGTTTGTGTGGGAAAGAGTAAAATGTAAAATGCCGGGTTGTGGGGTGTAGTGTGCGCCATACACCATGTAATGCCAGAGATTGTATTTGATTGTTAATGTGTTTGATGTCTCTTTTTGGTATGCTTGTGGAGCCCCCCTACGTGTCCATTTCCAGGTTAAGGGGGACATTGAAGTCTCCTCGGATAAATAATGTGCCCTTAGCATTATCTAATATTTTTCCAGAGAGTTTACGCATGAACGCAAATTGTTGCTTATTTGGGAAATATACATTTACAATAGTAATGGGCCGGCCGTGAAGTAGACATGTCAGAATGAGTGACCTACCTTCTATATGTTTTTCTATTTGTGTGATTTCTAGTGGGATGTTTTGTCTGATTAGTATACCTACTCCGCTTTTTTTGGCAGGGCCTGATGAAAAGTATGCTGTGGTGTATATATGGTGATGCCATTTTGGCTCTGCTCCTTTTTTAAAGTGTGTTTCTTGGAGTAGAATTATATCTCCTTTCTGCTTGTGTAGGTCATTTAATATTATTGACCATTTTTGAGGTATATTAAACCCTTTTACATTAATTGTAACAATATTTATTGGATGTGCTAAGGGGGCCTTATTCATCTTATTTCAGTGGGTTGGGTAGTATGTGTGTCAATGTCCCTGTGCTGGAGTCACTGAGCGGCCCAAGCGGCCCGCCGAGAAATTTGGTTGATTCTAACTCTCGTCTGTGAGATATTGTTGTCTATGATATGCACTGAGTATTATGTGAAAGGGGTATCAGAGGGTAGGGTGGAGGGGGACGATATTGCAAACAGTAATAGTTAAACAAAAAGAACAAGTTATAAAACAATGCGCTTAAGTGATATATATGTTAAAAGTCAGAGAAACAGTTTGTATCAATTACAATGAGCTCAAAATTAGTTATCCAACTAGTATCAAACTGGTACAAATCTAGTGCAACAGTTGAGGACTATGGCCCTCACCCCCAGAGGGGCATTCATATAAACATAAAATCAAGTTTGTTAGCAGGGTGCTATATGACGTGCAAGGGTTAACAGAGGTATTACAATATGCTGCCCCCGTATTTTTTTTTATTTTTATTTATTTTTATTTTTTAAATTGCTTAGAAATTGTTCTTTGTGGAGGCAGCTGATTATTAATATAAGTGTATGGCTTATTGCAGGGGGGAGTTACTCCTTGACATTATCATATACAGTAGTTGGTATACAGTCAATTCCTCTTGTTATACTTATCTGTCTAGTGCAAGGGATATCAACTTCTGTATGTTCGAGTCCTCTATTGATTGATATTCCTTGGGGAAGAAGCCGCCTGTTGAGATGATATATTTGCTTTAGGGTCTTCTGTTTTTTGGCCTATTTGTCTTTGTGCTCTCCTTTGCGGATATTCTGTAGGTGGAGGAATTTGTATCTGCAGAATTTCACAAAATGTCGGTAGATTGTCCGTATTGCTGAATGTTGCTACCTTATCTCCTTTTGTGGCTGTTATGCTCGCGGGGAACCCCCATCTGTATGGTATCTTCTGTAATCTCAACACCGAGGTCAGAAATTGTAGGTCTCTATGCTTTTGCAATGTGGCAGGGCTCAGGTCTGTGAAGATTTGTATAGATATGCCCGCATGTGTGAGTTGATTCTTTTGGCGAGCATGTTTCAATACCTCTTCCTTATCTAGGTAATTAAGGAATATCACTATTATGTCCCTTGGAGGGGCTTTCGCAGGTGGCTTAGGTCTCAGTGCTTTATGAGCACGTTCCAATGTTATGTCCGGTGATGTGTTTTTTCCTTTAACAGTTCTAAAAAGATCTTGCAGTGGGCTGGATGCTTTCTGGTACACCTCTGATCCTCAAGTTATTTCGGCGTCCCCTATTGTCTAAATCTTCTACCTTTTCCATAAGGTTGTGAATAATTTCCTCTTGGTTGTATGATAGCTGAGATAGGTGTTGGATGTCTTGCGTCGCCATATTGTGGCCTTCTTCTAGGGTTGAAACTTTGCGTTCTACCTTCTTGATGTCTTTTTTAATTTCGTTAAACATCCCGCATGTCTGTCATGGCTGTCTTTATATCATCTTTTGTTGCCAGTAGAAGTAGGTCAGCTTTAGTGATTTCTCCAGTGACCCTCCAACTGTGCATCTGTCGGCTGTGTAGTTTTTTGTGCCATTTCTGCTGTGTTGTTATGCTGCTGTGTGGGGTTTCATGTATTGGTTAATTTTCTTTGCTTTGGCTGGGGTGTCAGATTTTGGTTTTTTTTGCTGGCATACCCAATATGCTAATCTTGACTTGTTTTCGGGCCTATTTTTAATATAGTAAGTGGTTTTTTTTTGCCTTTTACTTTTTCTACCACTCAGGCAGTTGTGTCTTTGCTGTGTATTTGGTTATTGATGATGTCTAATTGCTGTTTTTGCAAGAGAGCTGTGTTGATCTCTAGATTCAAACTGTTTGCAATGTGCTGTTCTTTTCTGAGTACACTGATAGTTTGCTAGCAGTTTATCTTCTTTCAGCCTGTCTTTTGTTTATAGTGGTTTTACAGCTTATTAATAATATGTCCTCTGGTGGTATGGCAGCGCACAGTATGTAGTGGTTTGATTTTTGCTTCAGTTTGTTGCCCCTTATCGCTTAAAGTTGACCCCTTTATTATATACTGTGTATTTAGTTCTCTTTTTTCTTTTTCTTCCCCTTTTATTGATTGCTACTCCCTGTTTCTTTTCCTTTGTATGGCGTTTTTTATTATCTATATCTTTAGGCAAGATTTTTTTTTCTTTTTTTTTTTGGTGTGACTTGTTTTTGTTGTGAATGTGAGTGCTTGTATTGTTTATTTATTTATTGTTATTTGTACCTTAGCGAGTCTTCACTCTGTGTCTCTCTGTGCAGTAGTCTTTAGAAGCCGGGTGTTTGGCTTATCCCTTAGCAGCCGTTCCGGTAGCGTTGTGGGGCCTCACATCGAGTCCCTGTCTGCATCGGCCTCTAATTAATATGGCCCTGCCTCGGCACAATTTGCAGAACGATCCTCCGTATTTCGTGTGTGCTCCGGTTTCAGTATCTGCTGCTCTCCGCACTCAGAGATTCTCCACGTGGCATCTGCAGCCTGCTTGGCGTCTAAGCCTCAGTGTGCTGCTGTTTACCGGTCCGGTATTTAAGCTTGCCTGTGATGTTCGATATTTGCCAAAATCAGGTCCCCGGTTGCTGTGCTACCCTTCTGCCTTCAATGCTGCTTATCTAACCCTGCTAGCTTTATTAATAATGCCCATCTGGGGGGTACGGACCTGGGAGCTACACTATTCTGTGGCCATTATGCTGTGTGGCCAAGCTCCGTCCCTCTGCATTGTCTTTTTATTATGCATTTGTGGATTATGTAATTCTACTATGTTTAAAGGGACAGTCAACTCAAATTGTTTTATTGTTTAAAAAGATAGATAATGCCTTTATTACCCATTCCCTAGTTTTGCATAACCAACACCGTTATATTAATACACTTTTTACCTCTGGGATTACCTTGTATCTAAGAGGTAGATTTATCATAGTGTGAGTGGACATGATACGATGTAGCATATCATGTCCGCTGCACATCGATAAATGCTGATAGCACACGCTGTTGGCATTTATCATTGCACCAGCAGGGGGTGTCAATCAACCCCATCGTATTCGATCAGGTTGATTTCTGTCTGCGGCCTCAGAGCAGGCGGACAAGTTATCGAGCAGCGGTCTTTAGTCCGCTGCTTCATAACTTTTGTTTCCGGCGAGCCTGAATACGGAGCTTGATAAATCGGCCACTAAGCCTATTCTGACAGCCCCCTGATCACATGACTTTTTATTTATTATCTATTGACTTGCATTTTATCCAATTAGTGCAGTGTCTGCCACAAGCCACGGGCGTGAGCACAATGTTATCTATATGGCTCACATGAACTAACACTCACTTGTTGTGAAAAGCTAAAAAAAAAGCATGTGATAAGAGGCGGTCTTTAGTGGCTTAAAAACAGGCAGAAATTTAGAGGTTTAAAGGTTATAAAGTATATTAATATAACAATGGTGTTTGTGTAAAGCTGGCGAATGGGTAGTAAAGGCATTAGCTATCTTTTTAAACAATAACAATTTTGGTGTTGACTGTCCCTTTAATGGTCCTTAAATTATTCAAATAGGGCACACGATTTTCAAGAACTTTTTTATTTACTTCAATTATCAAATTTACTTCTTTCTCTTAGATATCCTATTTTGAAAAGAATACCTCTTGAATTAGGAGCGTGCACATGTTGTAAGAACTGTATGACAACAGTGTTTAAAGCAATGCATATGGAACAAGCACACTTTGGGCCAGATTACAAGTGGAGCACTAATTAACGCTCCCACTCGAGCGTTTATTGTACTAGAAGTAAAATTTTGGTGCTTGTCAGGTTGTGCTCGTATTATGAGTTGAAAGCAAACTGTTTTCGCTTGTGTGCTAACCGACGAGCGCAAAAAGCTGAACGCGTGCGCGTTCACATATTCACCCAACACCCCACTCTCGCACAAACCCGATCGCATATTCTCATGTGTGCTAACCCGACATGAAAATATGAATATTTCACATTCCAATGTTCTTCATATAAGAGAATATGTTATATTCATTCATAAATACACATTTCTACAAATATCTGATGGTATTTTGGTACAATCTCTCTCTCTCTCTCTCTCTCTATATATATATATATATATATACATACACATGATTATATACAGGGAGTGCAGAATTATTAGGCAAGTTGTATTTTTGAGGATTAATTTTATTATTGAACAACAACCATGTTCTCAATGAACCCAAAAAACTCATTAATATCAAAGCTGAATAGTTTTGGAAGTAGTTTTTAGTTTGTTTTTAGTTATAGCTATTTTAGGGGGATATCTGTGTGTGCAGGTGACTATTGCTGTGCATAATTATTAGGCAACTTAACAAAAAACAAATATATACCCATTTCAATTATTTATTTTTACCAGTGAAACCAATATAACATCTCAACATTCACAAATATACATTTCTGACATTCAAAAACAAAACAAAAACAAACCAGTGACCAATATAGCCACCTTTCTTTGCAAGGACACTCAAAAGCCTGCCATCCATGGATTCTGTCAGTGTTTTGATCTGTTCACCATCAACATTGCGTGCAGCAGCAACCACAGCCTCCCAGACACTGTTCAGAGAGGTGTACTGTTTTCCCTCCTTGTAAATCTCACATTTGATGATGGACCACAGGTTCTCAATGGGGTTCAGATCAGGTGAACAAGGAGGCCATGTCATTAGATTTTCTTCTTTTATACCCTTTCTTGCCAGCCACGCTGTGGAGTACTTGGACGCGTGTGATGGAGCATTGTCCTGCATGAAAATCATGTTTTTCTTGAAGGATGCAGACTTCTTCCTGTACCACTGCTTGAAGAAGGTGTCTTCCAGAAACTAGCAGTAGGACTGGGAGTTGAGCTTGACTCCATCCTCAACCCGAAAAGGCCCCACAAGCTCATCTTTGATGATACCAGCCCAAACCAGTACTCCACCTCCACCTTGCTGGCGTCTGAGTCGGACTGGAGCTCTCTGCCCTTTACCAATCCAGCCACGGGCCCATCCATCTGGCCCATCAAGACTCACTCTCATTTCATCAGTCCATAAAACCTTAGAAAAATCAGTCTTGAGATATTTATTGGCCCAGTCTTGACGTTTCAGCTTGTGTGTCTTGTTCAGTGGTGGTCGTCTTTCAGCCTATCTTACCTTGGCCATGTCTCTGAGTATTGCACACCTTGTGCTTTTGGGCACTCCAGTGATGTTGCAGCTCTGAAATATGGCCAAACTGGTGGCAAGTGGCATCTTGGCAGCTGCACGCTTGACTTTTCTCAGTTCATGGGCAGTTATTTTGCGCCTTGGTTTTTCCACACGCTTCTTGCGACCCTGTTGACTATTTTGAATGAAACGCTTGATTGTTCGATGATCACGCTTCAGAAGCTTTGCAATTTTAAGAGTGCTGCATCCCTTTTCTGAGCCTGTCAAGTCCTTCTTTTGACCCATTTTGCCAAAGGAAAGGAAGTTGCCTAATAATTATGCACACCTGATATAGGGTGTTGATGTCATTAGACCACACCTCTTCTCATTACAGAGATGCACATCACCTAATATGCTTAATTGGTAGTAGGCTTTCGAGCCTGTACAGCTTGGAGTAAGACAACATGCATAAAGAGGATGATGTGGTCAAAATACTCATTTGCCTAATAATTCTGCACTGCCTGTAAAGGTATAGATATATACAGATATATGTAGGAATGTCTATTTAAAAATACTTGGAACGTATTCTGCTAAGTGCAGAACATTGGGATGTGAAATATTTACAGTAAATAAATACACAGTTATTTTTTTTTATTAAATATGACTATTGCATAAATATGCTTTTACATGTTTTCATCTATGTAACTGCAAAGGGCTCAATGCACTTTCTATATATGTCTATATATGTGTAATATGTATTTATGTGTTCATATGTGTACATATATCTGTAAATACATATATACACACATATAATTACATAAATATACTGTACATGTATATATGTATACTGTTTTTTTCTGTTTTTGTACTTGATTCCCGTCCCTCCGTGGAATTTAACAATTTTTCAATAAATGTTGCTGCTTCAATCTCTCTTTTTGGTTGGAGTTACATATATATATTCATGTTGGGTTAGCTCACTTCAGAATATGCAATTGGGTTTGCACGATTACTATTCAATGTACACAAAAACATACTTCTAGCGGAGATAGCGAGCGAATGGGAGCATTAAATACCACTAGTATCCGGCCCTTAATGTGTCATTTAATAATAGAATAAAGTGCGCTATGTGCTGGTTTGGATCACTATGATACAGATATAGTTATTCTATGATAAGAAGAGACTGATGCTTTTCATCTCAAACAACACAGAATCTTTGCTGTTTGAAATATTGAAATGTGACAGCTCTAGTCAACAGCAAAAATATTGCAGATACAGGGGCCTATTTAACAAAGGTCTGTCGGACCTGATCCGACAGTGCGGATCAGGTCCGCCAGACCTCGCTGAATGCGGAGAGCAATGCGCTCTCCGTATTCAGCATTGCACCAGCAGCTTCTTAACTGCTGTTTCCGGCGATCCTGAAAGCTTGCGCGGAAACAGGGGCACCATAACCAGAAACATACTTGCTCCTAAACCTACCTCAGTATGCTCAATTCAAAGGAGCTAAATTTATACAATTTGAAATTGAACATTTTGTTTTTATATTGTGCACTATATTTGTATAATGAAAATGTGTAATTGTAACTTTTTTTATACTTTCCTTTAAAGGGACATAATACTCATATGCTAAACCACTTGAAAGTCATGCAGTATAACTGTAAAAAGCTGACAGGAAAATATCACCTGAGCATCTCTATGTAAAAAGGGAAGATATTTTACCTCACAATCTCTGTGAACATTTATATTTCAACTGCTGTTCATCTGCAAGTTGGAAACAAAACATAAACAATAGCCAATCAGCTTTGCTTTGCTGTGATCTCATGAGATTTCAATGAAATTTTGTGAGATTTCACTGCACACACCCTTGCAAGTCCTGTGACTAGCACCCGGATTGACTACTTAACATCTCTTACAGTGGGGTGTGAATACTTAGGAAATTTTGAGGTAAAATATCTTCCTTTTTTACATAGAGATGTCCAGATGATATTTTCGAGTCGGCTTTTTACAGCTATGCTGCATCACTTTCATGTGCTTCAACATTTCGGTATCATGTCCCTTTAACCCTCTTTGGGGCAAAACAAAATCAATGTTACTGTGACCATTGTGTCCGATGCAGTGTCATTTAATTTCTCATACTGGAGTCTTAATGGGAAGATTACAGGTTCTAAGCAGCAGTAAAAGTAAACTAAATGGAACTGTTCTAACAAACTGAGTGTAGACACAATGACTATAGCAAGCATCAATGCACATATTATACATGCAAATGGCTTTTACTGTATATTGATTGCCACAAATAGCTATAGACATAAGGATCATTTTATTAGATTTGTGGTATCTGTCAGTAATAAATATTGACAATACAAACTGTTGCAAGGCTTTTAACATCCTAAATCAATCAGCAGTTCATATTCCTGCAGAAATTACTGTAACAGCTTCCTGGATTGTTTAAGTTAATTTATCACTTCTTTATAATATAATCACCTTCCAGTTGGCCATGTGAAAGCTTCATATTCAGTTAAGGCTATTTTAGCTTCATTTTCTGCAGCATATTGCAATCCATTAAATAAAGGGACATTCCAAACAACATTAAAGTGAATATAAAGTTCAATGAGAAAGTGCCTGGTTTTAAAAAATACTCTTAAAAGCAGGTGCATTTTCATTCATTAAACTTTACATTTAAAGGGACAGTATACACTCAGTTTCATATAACTGCATGTAATAGACACTACTATAAAGAATAAGATGCACAGATACTGATATAAAACTGTTTAAAAACTTACTTAGCAGTTCTCAGTTTAGCTCTGTTGAAAGGGTAGCTGGAAAGCCCACTGCAAGTGGGAAATTAGACACCCCCCCCCCCTTCTTTTGCATATAAAAAGACCCTTTACACAAACAGGAGCAAGCTGGAGTAGGTATACATCGGTATTCTCATAAAACTTTGGGGCTTGGTTAGGAGTCTGAAAATCATAGCAATGTTATTTAAAAATAAGCAAAACTATACATTTAAAAAAAAACAAAAAACTTTATGGGCTATATAAATAGATCATCTACAAAACATTTATGCAAAGAAAAAATGAGTGTACAGGGAGTGCAGAATTATTAGGCAAGTTGTATTTTTGAGGATTAATTTTATTATTGAACAACAACCATGTTCTCAATGAACCCAAAAAACTCATTAATATCAAAGCTGAATAGTTTTGGAAGTAGTTTTTAGTTTGTTTTTAGTTATAGCTATTTTAGGGGGATATCTGTGTGTGCAGGTGACTATTACTGTGCATAATTATTAGGCAACTTAACAAAAAACAAATATATACCCATTTCAATTATTTATTTTTACCAGTGAAACCAATATAACATCTCAACATTCACAAATATACATTTCTGACATTCAAAAACAAAACAAAAACAAATCAGTGACCAATATAGCCACCTTTCTTTGCAAGGACACTCAAAAGCCTGCCATCCATGGATTCTGTCAGTGTTTTGATCTGTTCACCATCAACATTGCGTGCAGCAGCAACCACAGCCTCCCAGACACTGTTCAGAGAGGTGTACTGTTTTCCCTCCTTGTAAATCTCACATTTGATGATGGACCACAGGTTCTCAATGGGGTTCAGATCAGGTGAACAAGGAGGCCATGTCATTAGATTTTCTTCTTTTATACCCTTTCTTGCCAGCCACGCTGTGGAGTACTTGGACGCATGTGATGGAGCATTGTCCTGCATGAAAATCATGTTTTTCTTGAACCACTGCTTGAAGAAGGTGTCTTCCAGAAACTGGCAGTAGGACTGGGAGTTGAGCTTGACTCCATCCTCAACCCGAAAAGGCCCCACAAGCTCATCTTTGATGATACCAGCCCAAACCAGTACTCCACCTCGCTGGCGTCTGAGTCGGACTGGAGCTCTCTGCCCTTTACCAATCCAGCCACGGGCCCATCCATCTGGCCCATCAAGACTCACTCTCATTTCATCAGTCCATAAAACCTTAGAAAAATCAGTCTTGAGATATTTATTGGCCTAGTCTTGACGTTTCAGCTTGTGTGTCTTGTTCAGTGGTGGTCGTCTTTCAGCCTATCTTACCTTGGCCATGTCTCTGAGTATTGCACACCTTGTGCTTTTGGGCACTCCAGTGATGTTGCAGCTCTGAAATATGGCCAAACTGGTGGCAAGTGGCATCTTGGCAGCTGCACGCTTGACTTTTCTTAGTTCATGGGCAGTTATTTTGCGCCTTGGTTTTTCCACACGCTTCTTGCGACCCTGTTGACTATTTTGAATGAAACGCTTGATTGTTCGATGATCACGCTTCAGAAGCGTTGCAATTTTAAGAGTGCTGCATCCCTCTGCAAGATATCTCACTATTTTTTACTTTTCTGAGCCTGTCAAGTCTTTCTTTTGACCCATTTTGCCAAAGGAAAGGAAGTTGCCTAATAATTATGCACACCTGATATAGGGTGTTGATGTCATTAGACCACACCCCTTCTCATTACAGAGATGCACATCACCTAATATGCTTAATTGGTAGTAGGCTTTCGAGCCTATACAGCTTGGAGTAAGACAACATGCATAAAGAGGATGATGTGGTCAAAATACTCATTTGCCTAATAATTCTGCACACAGTGTATAATGGCCCTTTAAGCATCTTTTTTCAAATACCTTTTTCTTTATGACAGCAGACCGGCGATCTTCCGCCACCAGCTCCTGCTGTACTTAGCACAGCAATGATGAATCCCACTTCCTCCGATCATTGCGTGGCCTCACGAGCTGGACGCCTTGGAGTTTTCGATGTATTGGAGTTCTCGATAGAACACATTGCTAATCATAGTGAATGGGAGGTGGATGTGCGTTATTACAGACTTCCTGTTATATATGTAATACAGCAGTTTCCGTTTTATTGTGGCAGCCAATTGTGACTTATTCCCCTCACCCTGTTCTCTTTCTGTTGCCCCAAGCCAATGTGAGGTGACTTAAAGGTGCGCTAAGCCAAGGAGAAGTCTGATAATCAATGCAGTGGCAGCCCTCTATAAGCCGAAGAGGAGCAGGTAAATTTCTCTGGATAATAATGATCCCAGTCTATGTGGATAGAGGCTGTGATAACTCTGCACGATGATCTTCGCTGCACCACTTACACTCAAGCAGTTCTGCTGAATCTCTAAGCTAAGCTGGAGGTACTGCGTGTGCCGTGCTGCTGGAGCCTGGGACCAGCTAGGAGGTATCGGGTTAGCATGAGGGTGTTGTAAGGTGTTGGTTTCATGGGGGAGTGTCAGGTCAGGCCGAAGCCGCAGGCCCACTGTACCACCTGGAGCAGATGTAGATTATCTGATAAGGATATACTTAGAACAGACTCAGACCACGCAGGAATGATCTAAAAACTATTCTCCTTTATTGAAAGACACACAACATGTCTTATAGACTTCAGTAACAGCAGATAGAGTTAACTTGGTGACACGTTATGACCGCGTCATTTTACACAGTTATACACAGTGTTATTCTGGAAAGTTACTAGCCCTAAACAATATAAACAAGGTCGGTTGACCATCTTATTGAGATAATACCCTCCTGGGCATAGTGCCAGGGACATCTACAAGGTTAGCTGGCTTAGCAGAGTAAAATAACAAGCCTATATTTCTCACTACATAATAACCCATTATAATAAAGTTTAATCATTACAAGATGGATGCGAAGAACAAGATGGCGCTAGTCAGGTTCACCTTAACCCTTAACAGGCGTGTACAGCATGATAACCCGATACCTCTTAGCGCATCTGTAGCAGCACACAGTACCTCTTGTTTATTGTGCCCACATCGGCTAGGCTGAGATGGCCCTTGAAAAAACTCACACACACAAAAAAACATGCATGACCAATGGCAAAGCTCTACTAATGGGAATTACTCATATAACCAACCATAAAAATACTATACATAGTGGTTGCATATTGGACACCCATGCAATTTGTAACTATTACTATGGAAATGCCTATACGTTTACTGTTGCACCATAGAAACTTGCCGGGCAGTAAAGGGTTAAGGATGCCATATTCCAAAACCATCTTTCTTCAGCAAAACCAGATTGTGGTGGGCTGATAAATAAATAAACCCAGATCAGAAAACAAAAAGGATTTATATGACTTTAATCGTTTTGACCCGAGCTTCACTCTCAAATGATATTACAGCTTCTGTCTGGCACGCAGCAGTTACAGGCCAAGAGTCAAGACCGGCGTGCCCCTGTTATACATAGATATTATATTGGTGACTGAAGGTGACATGTACAGCTAGGTACAAGTATAGGAAGTGACACAGTGACAGCCCACCTGAATTACATCACCCTTAACTCAAATCACCATTGTAATTGCAAAGAAGCACACAGGAAGCCTAAAACAAGCATGGATCCCAAAAAATGACGTTATTTATACAAGCTAACAGGCATGTTATAGGTAAACACTGGCATGTATCTCTCTCTCTCTCTCCCTCTTTTTATCTCCGCCCCTCTTTCTCTCTCCCCTCTTTCTCTTCCGCCCCTTTCTCTCTTTATATCTCCCCCTCAGGATGATATATAACTAATTAATAACACAGACACAAAACTGGAGGTAAGACTGTGTAGGTTATTTATTAAAAAGGCACTGTAACTCAAATTAAAGATATAAACATCAAGACCTCTTTATCTTTCAATTATCAACAGTATGATTGAGTCCTAGGCTAACCCAACCCCAATGAAGCAGGTTGCAGGCCCATGCAAGTTGACAGTGTGGAGCCTGGCTACGACACCCTACCAGACAGAGGAAATAACTTGATCTGTTCGGTCTGCCACAAACCCAGGGGAGCACCCTCAGGCACGCACCTAAAGATATGGCTCTCCCCGCAATGTTCATCACTCCGCACCGCTCTCTGCCTGCAGCCTGGGCCAAGACCGTCTGCTAACGCTAGGGAGTAACACGGCCCCAGTTCAGCGAGTCGAACGAGCTTGCTGCAACACGGGAGCCGTTAAATTGCAAATTCTATCTGAGAAGGCATAGTGTTTGAATACTGGTGCGGAAAAACAGTAACAACTTTTATTAGAAGCATTTTTACTAATAGAAGTATGTTGCAAAAATGTTTATATTTCAAATTGAAATGCACCCATGCAAATTTCCTTTTTGACCTATCTATCCCTTTAAACTGTAAGTGAAAAACCCTCCCCCAGAACTACAACAAAGTTGCGAACACAGAATCACTCACACACACGCACTCCACTTCCTAAGGCTAAATTCAGTTCCACATCTAGCTATTTATTCACAGAATTAATAAATTATTGTAAAATTAACAATAAAACTGTAACTGTAAGTTTTCTTTCTTCAAAATTATATATATAAAATTAATCATTTTATCTGCAGCTGTCTAAAATAATGCAATGGGGTAACTCTCATTTGGTAAAGCAGAACTACCCAATTCTCAAAATTAACCTCCAAAACTATATATATTATATATATGTTTTTCAGAGCTAAATTACATGAAAAGGGAGCAAAATAAATAATGAAAGTATATTGCAAAGTTGTTTCAATGCGCATAGCTAAACATAGAGAAGACTCTTTACAGTTTATACAAGTCTCACACAAAGGAACAAAACTAATTTAGGCGAGAAAAAAATGTTGTTGATTAATTTGTGCGTTAAAAACTCTATTAATAAATATCAGCTGAAAGCCAAAAACTTTTTTTGTGACAAATGATTCTTCCCAAACTAATTTTTTTTTCTGTGCACGTATCTAGTTTAGATGTGTTTTGTACATTTCAGTGGTTTTACTAATATAAATATTGGTTCAATGGCTTATTAAAGAAGAACCTGATAGACTGGAATTAGGACCAATGTCCACTCACATTATGAAATTAACACTTTATCATTTTTGTATAATTGAATATCCTTAGGCTGTGTATCGTTTTTTTGCCTACGTTTCTTTACTCTAAACTGTATAATATTTCTTACGGGCATAGTGTACACTGTAAGCAATGTTCCCTCTAAGGCCATTGTGAGTGGCCCAACAGTGAAACAGTTAATAAGGGAACCATACCTTGCTGTCTGGATTGTGTAGTGTTTGCTAACTGAAGGGTGTGGTTCACTAATTAACTGTTTCACTGCTTACAAAATCTGACCTCAGAGGGAACACTAACTGTGAGTTACTTACATAGAATAACATATAAAACCCGATGGGACTTACCATTCCATGGGAGCAGGAACAGAGAAGCATACTATGGCCTCGATTAACTAACTTTCATCTTGATGTTTAGTGTGGTTATGATGTCCACTGAAAGTATAGGGCACGCTAAAGAGATGTCGGCCGCGCTAAACATTCTCTGGTTATTCTGTTTAACCATAAATAGTAATATTTATTTGCACGCTAATCCTAGCGCAATCCAGCAATATTGATAGCACACCCTGAGTTATCAATAGCGCTCCACTTGTAATCTAGTTCTACATGGGATGCCAACAACTGTACCATTCTACTTTTTTTCTCCATTGACTTCTATGGGGGAACGCGTTTGCAATATTGGAAGTTCGGATTCTTATGGGCATCAGGTTTAGCATATGAGTGAAATTGCTTTATTACAAATTCTAATACAAGCGCTATCCAATGCACTTCTAGCGGAGTTAGCATGCGAGCGGGAGCGTTAAATACTGTCTCACTTATAATCTGGCCCTTATTGTGTCATTTAATAATAGATAAAGATATCCTCTGTGCACCTGTCTTAAAAACAATGTGCCTGCTCTGAGAGCTCCTGACTTATATTGCATTAGCATACATTGTAATTTAGATTAATGACTTTCTATTAGGTCCTGCAGTTCTCCTGTGCCATTCTGGCTTTCCTATCTTGACCTTGCTTATTGTACCCCTTGTATAGATCTTCAGAATGTGGGAGATCTTACCAGAAACATTCTGACTAATACACATGAGCAGCACAAGTTCTAAATTCAATGGCATCAATGTGTATTTATTTATATGTCCCTTTAACCTCTTGTAGAGCTAAACAAAACTGATTGAACTGTGGTTAAAGGGACATGAAACCCCAACATTTTCTTTCATGATTCAGATAGAGAATAAAATTTCAAACAACTTTCCAATTTACTTTTATTATTTAATTTGCTTCCTTCTCTTGTTATCCTTTGTTGAAATGATTATCCAGGTAAGCTCAGGAGCAGCAGGGAAGCTAGGTTCTAGCTGCTGATTGGTGGCTGCATACAGATTGTCATTGGCTCACCCATGTGTTTAGTTAGAAACCAGTAGTGCATTGCTGCTCCTTCAACAAATGATACCAAGAGAATAAAACAAATGAGATAATAGAAGTAAATTAGAAAGTTGTTTAACATTGTATTCTTTATCTGAATCATGAAAGAATTTTTTTGGGGTTTCATGTCCCTTTAATACACATGTGTCTGATGCTATGTCATCTAATTTGTCAGCTTGGGGGCGTAAAGTGACCTTAAAGGGACAGTTCACCCAAATATTTTCTCCCCTTTAAATTATTCCCAATGATCATTTTAACCTGCTAGAGTGTATTAAATTGGTTACAAGTAGCTCCTTTACTCCTATTTCAGCATTTGAAATAGCTGATTTAGCCTGTGGTATCGCCACCTATACAGAACAAATTAATACTGGAGTATAGGCTATTGAATAGCCTAAGTATACACAGCCAGCAGAAGAGATTACACTCTCAGTGGGATGCTGGATAGTTAAGTAATAAAATGATAATTTTCCATTATTCTCTCTATGTATTGAGCTTTGGTGTTCCAGCCAAATAAAAGATAAGGAAGCAAGTCTGTTTACACAAACTTAGAACATAATGAGATCTGATATCACCTTTAAGTTCAACCCATTGTAATAGGCTGTGGTTTCAAAGCACAAAATCAGCTACTTCATATACACAAATATTATTATATATATATAACTATTTTATACTCTGCAGTTGGTATAACAAGTCATTTAAAATACTTTAATGGAAAATCAATTTTACAGTGTACTGTCCCTTTAAGGTTACATGTTTCAGACAGAGCATACAGTTTTAAAAGAAACTTTCACGTTTATCTCTATCATCACATTTTCATATTTTTATTGGTTACCTTGGATGAATCTTATCTGCTTTTCATGAGCGCATACTGAGGTGAAACGCTAGGATTAACCAGTGGAACAAATAAAGGGGACTTCCGGTCATGAAGTATAAAATACTTCACAATGAAAGTTCCTTTATTTGTCTGAAGCGTACACCACGATGAGTGCCTCAGGCAGCCCACGGCAGAACGCTATTTTGCTGTGAGGTGACGTTTCCATCTCTTAACAATATAAGTAAAGAATAAAGGTTTAGGGTTTAATGAGCACTCTTTCCTAGACTAAGTAGTAAGGAATTAAAAAATAACTTTTAATAATTAAATGTAAAAATGAGGAAACAACCTCTATATAATAAATGAAACACCACCAACCAAAGTAATAATCAAGTGAGATAAAAAGCCCATGCATTCACCCCCCTGTTTCCCGGCTGATATCTGCAGTCGTCGGAGTCAGGTGCCAGGGGTGAAAAAACATGCAATATCACTAATAGAATATGTATGTATTGGGTACTTGTACAGCACGGCTAATCATCCATAAGCAGGGCTGCCATCAGGGGGTGACAGGGGTGACTCCTGTCAGGGGCCCAATGTGCCAGGGGGCCCCATGAGGCAAGAACAACTTATTTTTTCATTTTGGCAGCCCCCAGAGGGTACTACAGCAGAGTTCTATTGAGCGTGGGAAATGTTATTACAGAGAGTAACGCATTAGCATTTGAGAGGATTTCTTAGTGTGCACTAAAGCACTACGCACAGTGTGAGGCAGACTTGGCACTTAAGTTTGTACAGTGTGTGTCAGGGTGCCAGGAATCAGACTGAGACGAGAAGTGCAAAAATAATCACACTTTTGTTAATAGCAAAAAATAATAAAAAGTCTACAAGTTAAATAACAAGCCAGGAATCAAAACCAGAGCTGGTAGTCAGACGAGCCAAATCAGGAGCCAAAGCGAATTGTCAGATGAGCTGAGTCAGGAGCCAAAGCGAGTAGTCAGACGAGCCGGAATCAGGAACAAGGAGAACAGCAGAGTCAGGAACAAGCCAGGGATCAGGAACCAGGAGGGACATCAGACAGCCAGGTAATACACAGGAGCTCTCACAAACAGGTCTGAGACAACACAAGGGCAAAGCATAGTGAACAGAGGCCCTTTAAATAATAAGTGATGACATCACAATTCTGAGACTGCATCCTGTCTCACACGGATGATGTACACCAGTCTGGACATAAAAGGAAGTGCAGGAAATGAGCAGCATCACACAGAATGCACCAGAGTCAGCAAGAGAGGTGAGTAAAATGGCTGCCAGCAGCACATGGCAAAAAAAGCAGGGAAAAAACCCTGACAGTGTGTGCCAGAGTCAGACGGCAGATCACTTTCATTTGCAGAGGAGATTGAACTTACTTAGTAAATGTTTTTTTATTTCTTTGTGCAATTTCAGATTGTACGTTCAGTGTGGTAGTAGTTGTATGGTGGGGCCAGGGGTCCATAAAAACAATTTTTTTTTTAGCAATATGCAGCAGTGTATTTATGATTATTTGACAATGCTGTAGAAATTCTATATTTAAAGTCATGCAGAAATGTTTCCTCCTTAATACAAAAAAAGGTAGGTGCCCTTTTGGCAGATATGAGTTTTTTTTATCAATATATATATATTAATTACATTCCAGTTTACTGCCCCTTTATGCAAGGACTTTCTAGATGCAAGGAGGCATTTTATCTAAGATTTTTACATCTGCGTAAAATGTTATACTCTCAGAATAAGATTTTTCAGTGTTTGAAATGAGACAGGTTAACTTAACACTGTTCAGTTTACACTACAGCTGACTTAATTTTGAAATATATACAAACAAGCCTAAATCCTGCATTTAACCAGATCTAATGGTATGAGACTAAATACCACAGCTTATGGTTCCACCAAGACCATATAGAGTACAGCATTTTCAAAATCCATAAGTACAGCTGACAGATGGTGACATTTGTACTCCCTATTTGAAGTGGTGCTCTTGGTTGGGAAAAAAAGCAATATGTCAACCTTTCAAAAGTACTTTTTTTCATCTAGCCATCTACCCAGATCATTAATGTACAATTTTGAATTCACAGAATTATTTTTGTTTGCACATTTACAAATATGATTCTTTAAAAAGTGATCTCTTAATTTCCGCAGTTATTTTTATCATGCATGTCACACACTGTTGATTTATGGGATGCAATGTGCAGATATTTTATCTCCTGTTAGTGTTTCTGTGGGTGTCTGTGTTTATGTCTTTGTGCTTTTGTTTGTGTCTCTATGAATGTTTATGTATTTTTTTCTGTGGGTCTCTCTTTGAGGGTGGGTGTATATGTCTTTGTGCATTTTCTGTGGATGTCTGTGAGGGTGTGTGCGTATATCTTTGTTCTTTTTCTATGGGTGTCTCTGTGAAGGTGTGTGTATGTATGTCTTTGTGTATTTTCTCTGGATGCCTCTGTGAGGGTGGGTGCGTATGTCTGTGCATTTTCTGTGGGTGTCTCTGTGAGTGTGTGTATGTCCTTCTGTGTATTCTGTGGATGACTCAGTGAGGGTGTGTGTGTATGTATGTCTTTGTGTGTTTTATGTGGTTGTCTCTCTGTGTGTGTATGTCTTTGTGTGTTTTCTGTGGGTGTCTCTGTGTGTATGTATGTCTTTGTGTGTTTTCTGAGGCTGTCTCTGTCGGTGTTTCCTTGGATGTGCAAGTTTGTGTTTCAGTGTGTGTGTGTCCATTGTCTGTTCCTTTTTAGGACATTTTAAACTTACTACTGATTATTCACATCTTTCTACAGACTAATGAGACCTTTTCTGGAAGTCACCAATCCACCATTTAACCTTTAAATTATTGCTTAGGCAGTTCAGGGCCCTTCGTTTCCTTCACTGCATGCTGTTGTCATCATATAGTTGGCATCTTCCTTGACAAAAAGATAATCAGAACTCCATATTTTGTTTTGTAAATCTCCTTTTTTTTTAAATTTTATTTATTACCAACACTGAGCACAACTATACATTCCGTACAAGGTTTCACCACGCAGGGTGATTGAAGCAAATCGTTACAGCAGATAAATGTGACAGAGATATTCCAAGTGATTTACAATACAGATGTGCAATTAATAGATATGATTTATGTACTTACTATTGGGGTTTTTACTTTTTATTATAACTATAACTAAACACTAAAGTGGCTGTAGACTATGTCCCATAGAAAGCTGCTATGTTTAGTTGACCTGGTTCACATCATGTGTAACAGGACAGGGCGGTGAGCTTAGCCATACTGAGTAGATATCTGATTTGGCAGAAAGCAAAAACTAATCTACGTCCATAATAGCAACACAATGTGGCTTCAATGCAAGATCAAACTCTGGGTAGCTTCTCTGTGTTTCATGGCCCCAAGTTAAAACATATATTAAAATCTCCTGTATGTATATGTCATGTCATAGGCTAAGTCATCTCCCACTAACGTTAAGAAATATATAGAAGCCAGCAAAAATCTTACAAGTGGTAGTTAACGCAGCCATAAAGGAAGCACTGGCCAATTTAAGGTAGAAGGCTCAAATTAATATTGTGCAAATTGGGATCGAGAGGCAATAAGACTCTTAGCCAATATATATCAGAATGTAAGTCAGCCAACCCCCATAGCTAGCCAAGTCCTGAAGCAGGTCATACTAGATGTCCATTCCCGTTAAATAAGTTGACAAAAATTCAAACATTCAAACAAGACTGCACAGAAAGGTTGTCATTTCAAACATGCAAAAAAGAAATAAAATAAAAAACAAAAAACAAAAACAAATATAAGAACTTAGGTAGAACTACTGCATTAACTTATCTTGGCTTAGGATATATGAAAAGGTCATGCAATTACAAAGATTATACAATATACTGAGCTAAACTGTGAAATCTAACAAGGTTACCACAGTATTTCTCCAATCAGGTCTATAAAAAGCTGGGAGGAAATTACAAGTTGCTAGCTGGTAGATATATGCCATCGATTGTAGATAGAGTGCAAAAGAACATGAGGAAGCATATTATCAAATCCAGCAATCATCCAGATTCAGATACATTGGCATAGTAACTTATGCAATCTATTCGGTGAATATTTTGAAGTCAAAGAAATACATATCATTAGGATCAACAACAATATACATAAACTGCTTTTGTCAGAGTTAATGGACCTTAGCTAATAAGCTATAAGTGAAGTGCTTATAATTCAGCCAACACCGGTAGCCAAACGTGTCCTGCACTGCTTCCAGTGGTAGCCCATCTTATGGGAGCGGTGGAAAAGGGATCCCTGCAAGCCTGTGTCCTGCTTCTTCTCTGCTGTGTAACCATCAATCAGAATGACTATCGCGTCCGGTCCCAGGTTGGTGACATATACAAATGTAATATGATCATGTGAGTTCCCACACTCCACGGCGCTCACACCTTGCATGCCGAGAAAGATCTCTGCTGGGTTAGAGGCCAAGCAAGTGGCTCTCTCTTCCGATCTGAGTCCCGGATCTATGTCTGGAGCTGTCACTGGGGAGAGAATGAAATCCGCGCCGGTCAAGTTCAGACAGATGGGAGCTGCTGTCAATCTCTGTCATTGTCACCACCCCATCACGCTGCAATGGAGCTGAGTCCATGAGGCCGTCATCTGCACCCCTGGAGCAGGACGCGACAGTGCTTGCCATAATCTGTGAGGTAAGGAAATGATGACTGGATACAGGTTTCTGCAGTTGGGGAAGTTGTTACGGCATCTTAACCTCTGTGCATAGGTCCAAGCAGGACGTTAGAAGTCTGTCCAACCTAGGCAAGAATATGGCGCTTATTTCAGCCAGTATATAGCTGTCAGGGCCTGTTTCTTTAGCGGAGGGCATATCCATTGTAAAGGATCAGGAGGGAGGTCAATATGCCGCTGAAATAAGATACGATAGTGTACAGCGTGGCAGCGGAACGCACGCCACGGCGCCAAATGGCCTTTTCAGTCTTAATCTGCTTCTCGGTGGTCAAGGGGTGGTGTACCTTGATCCAGGGGGGCGGATGGCGAGATATTTAGCCACTTTTTGCCCAAAGCTGAACAGAGCTTCAAGAATCCGTGGCCATCTTGGGTCGCCGCCCACCGGAAGTCCGTAAATCTCCTTTTTTGGCAAAACTGTAGTCTACCTCATTACTTGTCAGGTCAATGTAAGCAAGTGCTGAGTGTCTGTGTGGGAGTGTGTTTCTTTGCGTGTCTGCTAGAGTGTCTATATGTGAATCCTTATGTGTGAGTGTGTGTTTCAGTGTATGAGGTGTGTTTCAGTGTATGAGTGTGTCTGTGTTACTACCTTTACAACATTTCCAAGTTTGACTACACTTGGTCAAAAATTGCACGTCAAAGAGGGGGCCCTGATAAATGGTTAAGTCAGGGGCCCCAAAATTTCTAGTGGCGGCCCTCTCCATAAGGGTCTCAAGGTACTGTTCTATTTTATCGACCTCAGAAGGATGAACGGCTGAGTGGACGTTGCCGGGGATAAAACCTGCAACCCTTGGGTTAGTACAGAGCTCAGCCACAGTGCCTTAGCATGCTGAGCTATCTGTCTGGCTCTGTATATACACAGAATACACAAACTAGTTTCAGCCCAAGTAGTGGCCTTTTTCAATGTGAATAGAATCAAGCAGAAGCCCAAAATGACACCCTTTTAAATACAGGCATTTTGCCTGCTATTCACCAATCATGATGCAGCATCCAGAGCCGCCCCTCATACAGCCTCTCTACGCTGTGTGTTGCTGTGGTATGGGCATGTGCTGATTCTGTGCATCACGATTGGTGGACAGATTGTGACATCCCATAACAGAAGACATAGTGTCTAAACAGACTCTGACAGGATTAGTGTATAACACTAGTGAAACAGTAAGATCCAGGTTAGTAGTACTGTATGTGCTCCTCAGTATTACACTTATTTGGGCATTCGTTGCAATTGGAGGAAATCACACAGTAAAACTGCAGTATAGAAAATTCTGTTACTGACAGAGAACCCTCATATCACACATGTAACTTGTTATTGTCATTACACACTGTACACAGTGATTGTTTACACTAACCCTCGCTGTACACAGAAATACTGCAGTATAGAACATTCTGTTACTGACAGAGAACCCTCATATCACACATGTAACTTGTTATTGTCATTACATACTGTACACAGTGATTGTTTACACTAACCCTCGCTGTACACAAAAATACTGCAGTATAGAACATTCTGTTACTGACAGAGAACCCTCATATCATACATGTAACTTGTTATTGTCATTACACAGTGTACACAGTGATTGTTTCCACCTCTTAGCCAATAGCCGTGCGGATTATCTGGCATGGCGCCATCTGGCACGCACGGCTATTAGCTAAGAGGTGGAAACGTCACCTCACAGCAAAATATAGTTCTGCCGTAGGCTGCCTGAAGAGCTCAGCGCATCGAATGCCTCAGACAAAGAAATACATTTTCAGCATGAAGTATTTTAAACTTCATGACTGATAGTCCCATTTATTTGTTCCACTGGTAAATCCTAGCATTTCACAAACATTAGGTTTCACCATCACTTTAAACTGAATAGTAAAATAACATGACTAGATGCATACACCCTTGCAAGTCCTGGGACTAGCATCCTGATTGGCTACTTAAAGTTGCTAAAATATTTTCCTTTTTTTATACAGAGATGTTCAGGTGATATTTTCTAGTCAGCTTTATTACAGCTATGCTGTATCACTTGTAAGTGCTTTAACATTTGGGTATCATGGGGCTAAACAAAAACAATTTTACTGTGACCATTGTGTCTGATGCAGTCATCTAATTCCTCATATTTCTCATATTGGTTCTATGCAGTAGTAAAAATAAACTAAATGGAACTGTTCTAACAAACTGAGTGTAGACACAATGACTATAACAAGCATCCATGCACATATTATACATGCAAATGGCTTTTACTGTATATTGATTGCCACAAATAGCTATAGACATAAGGATCATTTTATTAGATTTGTGGTATCTCTCAGTAATAAATATTGACAATACAAACTGTTGCAAGCTTTTAACATCCTAAATCAATCAGCAGCTCATATTCCTGCAGAAATTACTGTAACAGCTTCCTGGATAGTTTAAGTTAATTTATCACTTCTTTATAATATAATCACCTTCCAGTTGGCCATGTGAAAGCTTCATATTCAGTTAAGGCTATTTTAGCTTCATTTTCTGCAGCATATTGCAATCCAATAAATACAGGGACATTCCAGACAACATTTAAGGTGCATTTCTGTTTTAGATAGAAGAGTATTCTCTATGCACCAGCAATTTAAACAGCATGTCTGCTCAGAGAGCTGGCATTGGCTTGTATCAAGTCAGATGAGTCCTCACTGAGCAGACACCTGTTTAATTTGCTAGTGCTCTGAACATACCTAAATATGCTCCATGTGCTCAGGACACAGCAAGCGAAGCAGTGATAACTATTACTAGGAACATTCTTGCTATTTCATGTGTAATGCCAACTGTTTTTATGACTGACATATCCCTTTAACTCTTTTCCCTACACTATAAAATAAAAAAAAGGTTTTGTCAAGCTTTTCCCTGTGTTTCATTACATATTTTCACAACATACATGGAAAAAAAAAAGCATATGCAAACAATGTGAAATAAAAACAGGGTGGTACTTGCTAACTGAAACAATATTGGAGATGATGGTGACGAATTCTTAAACTAATAATGACGTCTGTTGCAATTTGTTCATTATTTTCATAACTCCCAATTTCCCGGTTTGTGCAAGACAGTCTCAAATTCAACGGTCTGTCCTGGTGAGACAGCCTTCAGTCCCGGTGAGACAGCCTTCAGTCCCGGTGAGACAGCCTTCAGTCCCGGTGAGACAGCTTTCAGTCCCGGTGAGACAGCATTCAGTCCCGGTGAGACAACCTTCAGTCCCGGTGAGACAGCCTTCAGTCCCGGTGAGACAGCCTTCAGTCCCGGTGAGACAGCCTTTAGTCCCGGTGAGACAGCCTTCAGTCCCGGTGAGACAACCTTCAGTCCCGGTGAGACAGCCTTCAGTCCCGGTGAGACAGCCTTCAGTCCCGGTGAGACAGCCTTTAGTCCCGGTGAGACAGCCTTCAGTCCCGGTGAGACAGCCTTCAGTCCCGGTGAGACAGCCTTTAGTCCCGGTGAGACAGCCTTCAGTCCCGGTGAGACAGCCTTCAGTCCCGGTGAGACAGCCTTCAGTCCCGGTGAGACAGCCTTCAGTCCCAGTGAGACAGCCTTCAGTTCCGGTGAGACAGCCTTCAGTCCCGGTGAGACAGCCTTCAGTCCCGGTGAGACAGCCTTCAGTCCCGCATTGCTCCCCACCACTAGTGCGCAAGTGGTTGTGCATAGCACATTGTTTTTAATGAGTATATTTTATTTTTTTATTTTTAACCCCTTAAGGATTTATTTTTTATTTTTAACCCCTTAAGAACTGGGCATTTCAGACTAAAACTTCCCCAAAGAACCAGAGCATTTTTAGCATTTTTGCCATCACTACATTTAAACAGAAATAGAGCCTTTTTTATATTTACCTATCAAAACTATATATATATTTTTTAGCAGACAACCCAAAGTATTGTAGAGTGAGCCGCACTTAAGCGTGTATCCACTTAACCTGGAAGTGAAGTCTCACGGGGAGCCCTTAATGAACAGAACATTGTTAACAACCTGGAGTGCCGAAGCAAGTAGCGGTGGATGGAGCCGCAAAAGTTATACACGAGTAACTGGAAGCAGGCACTGCACAAAAGCCTAATAAAAAATAATAATAAAATCCAAAAAGTCAAGTAAAACCACAAACAGACATGGCAGGATAGGTAAAGCAGACAGGCTGACGCGTTTTGCGCCCCTAGCGGCGCTTACTCATAGACTGGTGTCCATGTATCAACCCTGTCTATTTATAGGCAGTGAGGAATAAGTACTGACTATATCACTGCCACATAAACAGAGCATGAAAGGATTAAAACATAATATACCAATATAGACACAGAATTGACTAACGCGAATAGTACAAAAAAGATAGCATGTAACCTTAAAGATGACAGCTAGTAACAAACATTCTAATACTTAAAAATGTAAGCATTATGTCCCATAATACTATAAAAATAAATATAATAAAAAAATGTATTGAAAAAATATATTAATACAAATTTATATGTATTTAAGAAAATAGGAATTATATTCCTATTTTCCTATATACATATAAATTTGTATTAATATATTTTTTCAATACATTTTTTTGTTATTTTTATGTATTAAAAATAGTATTAGGGGACATAATGCTTACATTTTTAAGTATTAGAATGTTTGTTACTAGCTGTCATCTTAAAGGTTACATGCTATCTTTTTTGTACTATTCGCTTTAGTCAATTCTGTGTCTATATGGGTATATTATGTTTTAATCCTTCATGCTCTGTTTATGTGGCAGTGATATAGTTAACACTTTTTCTTCACTGCCTATAAATAGACAGGGTTGAGACATGGACACCAGTCTATGAGTAAGCGCCGCTAGGGGGCGCGAAACACGTCGGACTGTCTGCTTTACCTATCCTGCCATGTCTGTTTGTGGTTTTAATTGACTTCAGTAAAGACTTTTTGGATTTTATTATTATTTTTTCTTGGGCTTTTGTGCAGTGCCTGCTTCCTGTTACTCATGTATAACCCAAAGTATTGATCTAGGCCCCTTTTGGTATAGTTCATGCCACCATTTCACTGCCAAATTGTTAACTTTTTCACAAACTTTAGGTTTCTCACTGAAATTATTTACAAACAGCTTGTGCAATCATGGCACAAATGGCTGTAAATGCTTCTCTGGGATCCCCTTTGTTCAGAAATAGCAGACATATATGGCTTTGGCATTGCTTATTGGTATTTAGAAGGGCGCTAATTGCAGCTGCGCACCACACGTTTATTTTTCCCAGCAATGAAGGGGTTAATCAGGTAGCTTGTAAGATTAATTTTAGCTTTAGTGTAGAGATTACCCTCCCATCTGAAATTTCTCACCCCCTGATCCCTGTCAAACAGCTTTCTGCCCTCCCCCACCCCCCAATGGTCACCCCCATCTTAAGTACTGGCAGAAAGTCTGCCAGTATGAAAATATAAGGCTTTTTTTTTTAAATAAAATGTATATTTTTTATTTTTCTATTTTCTGCAGTGTAGGATCCCCCCTTACCCCCCAACCCCCGTGACCTCCCTCCCTCCAAACAGCTCTCTAAACCTCCCCCTCTAACTGATTTCAACCATCTTAGGTACTGGCAGTTGTCTGCCACTACCCAGTTTGCTATCATTTTTATTAAAAAAAACTGCCCCCTCCCTCCCTTTAAATTGCCTATCCCGGGCTTACTAAAAGAGCTATGAGTCGACTAACCCTTTTTGTGCCGACATTCTAAAGCTAGATAATAAAATTAATAATACTAATTACTAATATAATTACTAACACTAGTGCCGCCACACAAGGGTGGGAGGGAGAAACTCCACAGCGTCCAGAATCAGAAAGAGGGCCGGAAACCTCAGGATTCTTCTTTTAAAGAGATAGAAAGGTCAAAAATGAAATGTGCATGGGTGTATGTCAATTTGAAATAGAAGCGTTTTTGCAATATACTTACATTAGCATAAATGCTTCTAGTAAAAGTTATTACTGTTTTTATAAATATCTATCTCTTGTGTAAGATTTTGTATATTGCGCACTATAGATGTTGGTAGCAGGATAACTCACTAACAAATCTGTGGAAGATATAGATAAAATGATGCTGGATTCATTTTTAACATGACTGCACATTCACTTCACAATAAAGCCACTCATAAATGTCACGAGTATCTTTGAATCTAGGTCAAAACCATGTGTATGAAGCCTAATAAATGGTCCATGAACCTCTCTGTGCCCTCCCACTGTGTTCCCCTCTGGCTTTTCCCACTTTGTCAATGGCTTCCCCAGTTCCATCTAGTCCTGCCCATGCCCTGTCTAGCCAGGCAGCCACACCTCCCTTTCTGGCAATACCACTGCTCATTATGAGGTTTAATCAGAGCTGTCAATCAGAGGAATAGTGGTTTGTACAACAAGGAATAAAATAGGCTCCTCTGTATTGTAGTCACTTACATAAAAAGTATAAATTGCAACATATTGTATTTCAAATTTGCAGTTTATCCAAGTTTGCAAAACAGCTTCCTTGAAAAATGATCCCTGCTATGTTGATAAATACTCTTGTGCGTGTTACACTCACTTGTATGCACTATGTGATCTTAGAGTTGCCAACTGGAATTTTACTAGCACAGCTGGTATTATGATCTTTCGGAACAGTGCCACCAATAATCCTGGTGCTTTTATGTATAAACAGTCAGGCCCTGGCATATACTTCTTCAGTATTCTACTCATGATTATCTATCCAGCTACATGTTGCCTACTGTGTTTTACCTCCAGCAGAGCTGTAACATAAACACAGGCAAACACAGTCCTCTTAACCGTAAACCCTCCCCGTATGTCAATGGCTCCAACCACAGAGTATAGCCACGCCCCTAACTTCACTTTCATACAAATATGTTCTTAACCCCGCCCCCACAGCATTAGCCTCCCCCTATTTCATCTTGTTAATGACCCTCCCATAATCCTAATTAGCTTGGTCGGTATTATTGTCTAAGATGTTTGGCTGCCCTGTGTGTCAGCTTTGATAAAAAGCTTTTTCATGTCATTTGAAACTCGTTAGACTTAAAAACGCGTTGTCATGGAGAGAAACCATCAGCTTATTTTACTGAGAATTATATTGTTAAGTAAGTTTCTCTTCTTCACATAAAGAATGTTAGTGAACCCCCCGTAATGAGAGACACAGATCCCAAGGGGGAAATTGCCTTTATAACAATCCCTGAGGGTTCTTGTACTACTAATGAGGCATTTTATAGAATCTCACCAGAGAATCAGACTCTCTGCATTCCACTTTATGTCCATTCAACAACATGGGCGTGGGGTTATGGCCTCAATAAGACAGCTTTAAGCATTTTTTTTTTTTTAAAGATCCACAATTGATTATTCTGTAGAATTTCTAAAAAACAAACACAAGAAACACAGACTTGATATATTTCTACAAACAAAAGTATCATGTCAGTGTGAAGTATAATGATTTGGAGTTCTTTTCAGGTGATATTGGTGTCTATCCATACAAGTGTTCCTATGAAGAAAACTGTCATAACGTTTTTCCACAATACACAGGCTTGTGCAGTTCTTCAGTATATGGGATACCAGGCACCAAGCAATATTGTGGAAGAATTTAGGATATATGGGCCTTTGTCCTGCATGGGGTATAGGATTACATGCTTTTAGGAAGAGTTCCATTAAATGAACAACAGGACAACTGTGAGCAATCAGTATAGGTCATAGAGTTTCTCCAAGAGGTTTATTATCCTTGAGTCGCCCTATACAAGTGTCACAGCCTTACTGTGCAGCTGGTCTGGATACACTTTGCATCGTCTTTCTAATTGATCAGACAGCTGCAGTGTAAACCACCCCTGTATAACGGATTATAAGCTGACACTTTTTTTTATAACATCATGTATCATATGTATTATGTATCATTGACCATAATAAAATCATCTATGAATAGTCTTAGGGAGATAATGATATTTTTGTTGCCTTGAAGATATACATAAAATATGTACTTTGTGCCATTTTCTCAGATATGTTCAATGTACACTACATTTGTATTTGGCAATAAAACAAAGGATATAACATTGTTACAAAGATTGTTGCTAAGAGTGCTGCAAAATATTGCAGTTAAGACATGAGCACCAATCTCACTTCAGTATGATCTAATGGTAAAGAATTATGTTTCAGCAAAGCAATGAATACAGAATACATTTTTTTATTCATAAATCTTTTTATCGAGTTTTAGAAATGCAACAGTGAAATTAATCACAAACAAATAAACAAGGTAACAATACGACTAAAGTGCTTGAATTGATAATACGACAACAAGAATATCTCAGGGTCATCAACATTAAAACCTTGTATCGGGCAGAACTATTGTGAGTGGTTCTGTGCTGAGAATGAGGACGGTCCTTAGGAGTTTCCAGTAGTCCCAAGTGCACAATATTTTCATAATATTATTTACCTATTCAGGGCTAGATTACTAGTGACGCTAACTGTTGCATGTGAGCGTTAAGGGGTTTATTGCTGCACTTAGCGTGCATCGGAAGTAATGTGCATACTAAAACTTGAAAGTAAACGCGTTCACTTGCCCACACTTACATTTAACACGCGGCGCCTTAGCGTGGCTTTAGAGCTCTAGTTAACTGTTCCGCGAGACAAAAAAGTTGAACAAAACACATCAAAAATACATTTACACTCACAATAACACTGATAAAAAAAAATATATATTTTTTTAAATTGCATTAAAAAGTTTATAATGACTCAAAGATATCAGGTCTCAGGTATTAGAAAAAAAGTCTGCAAAGGGTTTTAACATAGACATACATACATATACATGTCTAAATATATGTATGTGTGTGTACAGATGTATTTATTTGTGTATATAGGTCTCAATATAAACACATACAGTACATACATGTGTACAGATATATAGACATATATATAAGTGCATTACAGCCCTTTGCAGTCAAGTAGCTGAAAACATGAAAAATCATATTTATGCAATATTCATAATTTTTGTGTATTTACTGTAAATATTTCACATTCAAATGCTTTTGTTAGGGGAAGTATTTTTAAATCTATATTCATATATATATTTACGGTATATATATATACGGTATATATATATATATATATATATATATATATATATGTATGTATATATATATATATATATAAATATATATCTGTACATATCCATACCTATATATAATAATCTATATATATATATATATATATATATATATATATAAATATCTGTACATATTGATACCTATGTATAATAATCTAAATATATATATATATATATATATATATATATATATATATATATATATATAGGTATACATATATTTAAAAAAAATTATATATATATATATATATATATAAATATGTATTTAAGACTAAATAGAATATAGTATTCTATGTGGAGAAAGTTGGAATGTAAATATACATCAAAATAATCCCTTTCTTGTAGCAAGGCTATACAAATAGCTTCATATGTAGATTAAGACCAGCAGCATATATTGCCAATAAAAAAGGGCTTGTTTCCATTGAGCCGTAATTCGGTTTGCGTGCACTCGCAAACTGTTAAATAAGCTGTCGGAAGTAATATCGTCCCGACTGCTTCCAACGGCCCTTTATAACTTAATTTCGGCAACCAGACTAGTGTTCCATACAAAGTATCAGAAGCTGCTAATCTTTAAATTATACCTGGATTCCAATGCCCGCGCAAACCGTTATTACACTGTTGGAGGCTGCCGATACAGTAACAAAAATTACAACTAGGTGTAAAACAGGAGAAATGGGCTATTTGAGACCTTTTTCCCATTGAAATCTTACCCGACAGGTCAAAACCCCTTTATCCACCATTCCCCCAACATCACAATTTATAATAAATCTATTAACCCCTAATCCACCATGCCTCCATAACGCAACCTAGCTATTTAAACTATTAACCCCTAAACCGCCATGCCCCTATATCACACAATTTCAATTTAAACCATTAACCCCTAATCTGCCAACCCCCATTATTAAAAATAAAAAGATTAAACCTAATCCCTATGAAAATACCCCCCCCCCAAATAAACACAACCCCTAATCTAATACTAGACTACCAATAGCCCTTAAAAGGGCCTTTTGTAGGGCATTGCCCTAAGTTAAACAGCTCTTTTACCTTTAAAAAAAAAAAACCCTAACAGTAAAACCCCCCACCCACCAAACCCCCCAAAATAAATAAAAACTAACACTAAATAATCCTAAACTACCCATTGCCTCTAAAGTGGCTTTTGTATGGGCATTGCTCTTAAAAGTGTATTCAGCTATTTTACCGCCCATTAAATCCCTAATCTAAAAAAAAAAAATTAAAAGTAAAGCCTAAGTCTAACCCCCTGGGGCGTGATCCGATATACGGTGCAGGTTTCGGAAAACCTGCGCTGCCCGTAGTTTCAGCTCGCAACTCGAGCTATCCCATATACAGCGGCGCCAGATGCTAAAGTGCCGTAAGTCTGACAAACTAGCGATTCCCAGAAATCGGCGTAAATACAAATTTCTGGAGTCACCAGTGACTTACGGCACTTTAGAAACTGCCGCCTACAAAAACTAAGTTATAAAATCACCCGTTACTGTCTAACACGCCTCCCAAACATAGCCCGACAAGTATACCCCTCTATCCGCAATCCCCCCTCTCACTCCTAACAATAAATATATTAACCCCTAAACCGCCGCTCCCGGACCCCGCCGCCACCTATATTATATGTAGAAAATAAGATTGAAATCCAGCACTCAGACCCAAGGTGTGTGCAAGCTAGCACAGGATCACTGCAAGGATCCAAACAGTATCCAAAATCTTCAAAAAATGCAGCAGCACCACTTCTCATATAAAAAGTTCCTTTATTAAACACATAGTAGGAGCAGGTAAAATAGAACGACGTTTCGGGTGGTTATCCCTTAGTCATGTTCACATCATGTGAACATGACTAAGGGATAACCACCCAAAACGTCGTTCTGCTGCACCTATATTATATGTATTACCCCCTAATCTGACCCCCTACACCGCCGCCAGCTACATTAAATGTTTTGCCCCCTAATCTGAGCCCCCTACCCCACCGCCACCTACATTAACTATATTACCCCCTAATATTATCCCCCTACACCGCCGCCACCTATTTAAACTATATTACCCCCTAATATGATCCCCCTACACCGCCGCCACCTATTTAAACTATATTAACCCCTAATATGATCCCCCTACACCGCCGCCACCTATAATAAATGTATTAACCCCTAATCTAATCCCCCTACACAGCCGCCACCTATATTAAATGTATTAACAATATATCAAAGCGCCAACAATTGAAGGTAGGGTCTTGGTACTTTAAAAACAACTTTACCTATTAAGTTGTTTAAAAACACTGCCCTTTAACACACCCACTCTCTGATTGGGAAAAGTTTATGCCATATTAACAAATCTAAAGATCTCTCATTGACACACCCACCACCCTGATTGATTGGAGCTGATATTGTCATGGCCGCTCCGAAACAAGCCCTTTCCGAAAGGATGCTGTTTAAGGCATAGATAACTTAACTAGAGCAGAACTCTGCTCAAATCATGCCATAGTGCTCTATTTCTGGAATATTGTCCATTATCACGTTACCACATATGCTATTTTTCTAAAAAACAAGGCCATTTAACGTGAGGTAAGTGGTGGTCTCATGACTATTATTAAACCCAATGAAGGGATTAGATTTATGTGAAAGAGATAAAATAACAGAATCAAATTAAAGGAAACAATCTGAAATATTAACACTAATTTCCCCAATAAGATGTGGGTGTGTTATTGTAAGGATCCCTATGTATATATCCAATTTCTAAGTTTGTGTGATAGTGACAGCTAGACTCACCCAGAAGGATAATGTAGAATGGGTAGTCAGACTGTCTTATTATTACCAGAGATCAAAGTTTGTTAAACCATGAATTGGCTCACAGAATGAAGTTTCTGTGGAGAACATATAAGTCAACACAGCCGATAGTAAGGGACTTATAGCAGATAGTAACTGGGAGATTCAGATGTCTGATTAACAGATTAGAGTACACAGAAAATATCAAGGAGACTAACACAACGCTAAAATGAGAACTATGGATACACTTCACAGGTAAGGATTAGGTGAGATCAATGTTCGTTACCTTAACTGAATGAGAGGGTTGGTTGGAGTGTATCCGTATTGAAAACAGCAGCAGAGATCTCAGCTGCTGCTATGTGTAGTTTGGCGTTTAGGCATAGGTGACCGGCTGCAGCTGATGACGTCACGGATGTTCCGTGCACAGCGAGGAAAGTAAGTGAATACGATGCTGCAAAGGTTCAAGCTGAGAGAAAAGCAGTTAAAGGTTATAAGGCAAGTTACAATTTGGATAACTCAACAGGTAGGCTAGATAAAACGTGCAACTCCGTAGAATGGCTTTAATAATCCAGCACCGGTAAATGAAGGGAGGAGCATTAAATAGGGATGAGTGAAGAAAATTTAAAGAGACAGGTAAGTTCCTGACATAGTCCCCTCAAAGAAACCACTCCAGGGTTTCATGGACGAGGCCTATCAGGGTGACGACTATGAAATTACGAAACCAACCTGGGTGCTGAGAGGTTCGTAAACCAATACAAGTAAGCTGTGAAATAAACTCTATGAAAGGGTCTCCAATGTTTCCAAAGAGTTTATTAGGAATCAATATATGTTAATAATAAGATAAATATTTACAGGTATATATACACATCTATTTTACAGCAAAACAGTCCAAATAATTAATACAGGGGAACTCTACCACAACCCCAAATTGTGCAACACTGCTAAAATAATTTTAGGAATATACTCAGCCAAATTCACCAATGTGTCCAACATCAGCCATCATTTTCATCAGGAGATGGAAGAGGGAAGAGCAGAAGTGTTTCCCAATTTTATTCTCAATTCAAAGGGGTTTGGCCTATTACATGCCAGTCAAGGCTAATGCGAGTGTCTTTATTTAAACCCCTATCTCAGACAAGGTGTATCTGAGGGGAAGGGATTTAAAACCTGCTTTGGGAATATGCCAAGGATAATATTCTGTGAGCTATGTCACCACATTCCCTCACTTTTTCTTCTCCTATGTTGCCCCGTTTTCTAGTTATACCCACTAGTAAAGAAGAATACAGTGGGAGCGAAAACCTTACAGGGAAAATTCTCCCACCATTCCTTCGGAATATCATTCCCTTAGCGATACAAGCTCATCTGTACTTTCCTAGGACTGTCAATTCCTAATCTTACTTTATACAATTCATTAAAAAATTTATTTAAAATTCTACATAAAAACACAAAATCCTATGCTAAACCCCATTAGCAACATTTATACAATGGACTTAAAATTGGGAAAAATGTAAAGTTCTTGTATGAGTGCGTGAGTGTGGGAACACTAGATGGGTATGCGTGTAATCTTTATTAATAAAGTGTTAATTGTGCCTGTAAAACAAACATGTTATAATGGTTCACTGAAGTTCTTTGTTGTCATCTTTTGGCATCTGGTCCTTGCTTTTGGCATCTGGCCCTTGCTTTTGGCTCTTGCTTTACCAATCACCTCTCTTTGAACCACTTAGTTTTTTTCAGGATCCTCGAAGGAATGAAAAGAGATTAAAACCAGGCATATATTTACTTCACACTACAACACTCCAGCTTTGTGCCAGGGATAATATTCTGTGAGCTATGTCACCACACTGGGAGGGTCTTTAGGATGTTGACTTAAACATCAACGGAGAGGTGCATGGTTTTATTAAGGATACATGGAACGTAGGATGAATTTTGTAATCTGCAGGCAAACGAAGTGTAACGGGTACTGTGTTGGTAATTGATAATATGGGGATCGGCCCAATAAATAGCTTTCCTAGTTTTTTACTTGGAATACGTAGCTTCAGATTCTTGGTAGATAGCCAAACAAGTTGACCTATTTTGTATACTGGTTGGGTTCTGTGATGTAAGTCATAGTATCTTTTTTGTGATGCTTGAGCTTGTTTGATGTTATCTTCGATGATAGTAAAGGCTTGGTTGATGTTGTTAACCTGTTCCAGAACCTGCGGACATGGTAGATCTTTCTTAGGTAGAAAATGAAAGTTTGGATGATGGCCGATATTAATGAAGAAAGGACTAAATCCTGTGCTAGAGTTTATTGTGTTATTATATGTGAATTCTGCTAGTGGTAGATAAAAAGCCCATGTATCTTGTTGATGACATTGTAAATATTGCTCGATCCATTGATTTGTGCGTTCGGTTTGACCGTTTGTTTGCGGGTGATAGGAGGTGCTAAGGTTTTGCTGTACACATTTGTCTCCAGAATCTGGAGGTGAATTTTGTGCCTCGATGTGGTATACCTTTAACTCTAACCCCTCCTATGTGGTCTCCTCCCTATTTAAGGACTATCTGTAACATTCATTCACTGCCTGATTATTGAAGTCATACCTACTCTGTTGTAGCTATTCTTATTTCAGGTCTCCTATCATCTGAATCCTGAGCAAAGTAATAATACCAATATTTACTTTTGCTACCTTTGAATCTCTTATTATCTTGTCGCAACTTTGTTATTATCAAGCCTGGATCATTGAACGGCCGGATCTACTTTTTTACCGCTACCTGGAAGTAAGCTGCATTCACACACGCTGCCAGTCCCAGACACGTATCTCCCAGTGCGGTAACGGAACACTCTCGGTCCTCAAGGGGGTAACGTACTCGAACAAAACTAAAGCTTTTAAGCTTCTTACCTGCCTGTTTGTTATCACCAGTCTGCATTATTGGGAAAATCCTGTTATCTGCAATATCAGTTACAAACAAACAATGTGTGTCTGCGGAGTGTCTGAACTTGTATATATTTTAGGATGTGTGTGAATGCGTGAAGTAAAAGGAGATCATTCTGTTTCTTACCTGTTGCTACCATTACTGATTAAGACCGTGTCAGTATTTCTACTCCATCTGTGGCTCTTATATAAATATATATTGAACATATGATATATATCTTATTTATAAATCTTTATCACTATTAACACCTAAGTCTGTAGTTAATACCTAAATTCATCATATATCAAATGCCTCATGTTGTCTAATCAGGATACATAGAAGTTGTTTTCTGATTAGTTCAAAAAAGAGCAACAAGCTCTAATTTTAGGGCTAATCTTTATATAAAGTGCACAAATACTTGTTTTCTGATTTGTAAACTTCAACATATAACATAATAATCAGGCCTAAAAAAGACAATCAAAATTCCTTTGATTAAATTCATTTATCGTTATGGATCCTAATGAAATAAAAAAGGAGTTTAATAATGTCTATCTCAAACTTGATTACTTAGCAAGGGCATTGACTGAAGTACAGACTGAAAATGCAGCACTTAAAACAATAATTAAAGATTATGTCTCACAAAAGCCTCATGATCCACCTGAACCTCATATTAATTATCCTCAACCTTTCTCAGGGAAACGTTCTGAGTTCAGGGAATTTAAGAATGCCTGTAACTTATTATTTTCTCTTAGACCCAAGACTTATCACACTGAGCGGATTAAAGTATGTACTACAATATCTTTCCTACAAGGTGAACCAAGGACTTGGGCCAACAGGTATTTTGAAAACAATAACCCTATCCTAGATTCATTACAGGATTTTTTTTCTGCTTTGACTAGTCTCTATCAAGACTCAAATACACAAATAAATGCTGAAATGAGATTGAGGTCTTTAAAACAAGGTAAGAGGAATGTGGAAGATTATACCACTGAGTTTCAGATGTGGGCTGAGGACTCTCAGTGGAATGAAATCAGTTTAAAGAATCAATATCGCCTGGGTTTGTCTGAATCACTCAAAGATTAACTTTCCCGTCTTGAGATCCCAGATACCCTTGAGGGTCTTATCAAATTAAGCACTTCTTTGGATCGACTTTGAGAGAAAGGAGAGCAGAGAGGGCCTCTTATGATAACCCATCCAGGAAACCCTATCAAGTCACAACAAGTCATGATAGAGCAATAACCAATGACTTTATTTACAGCATTGCAAATGATACACACATGACTTTGTCCATTTTTTTACAGTGGGACCAGAAAAACATCCAAACCAAGGCATTAATTGATTCGGGCGCTTCCGGCAATTATATTGATTCCACCTATGTAAATAAAAATAAAATACCAGTTATATGCAAACAAAACCCTGTGTCCATTAAGTTAATAGATGGTTCATTCATAGAACAAGGGCCGATTACACATCATACTGTTCCCCTGCTTGTAACATCATCTCAGGGACACACCGAATATTTATCTTTTGATCTGATATCCATACATCAGCATACACTCATTCTAGGGTACCCTTGGTTGAAGAAACACAACCCAACCATAAATTGGGTTTCAAATAAGGTAACATTAGATTCTACCTTTTGCTCAAACACTTGTTACCCACATCAAACCATAGCGTCACTTGATAATGGTTTACCCTCATGTTATCAGGATTTGGCAGAGGTATTTAATTTAAAAGAGGCAGAAAACCTTCCACCTCATAGGGAATTTGACTGCCCTATCGATATAATACCTGGTTTCAAAATCCCACATGGTAAGATCTATCCTCTCTCTCAAGAGGAACTTCAATATATTCGAAATTACTTAGACGAAAATTTACGTAAGGGATTTATTTCTCATTCCACATCCCCTGCAGCTGCAGGAATGTTTCTAGTAAGAAACAAGGATGGTACCATAAGACTTATTATTGATTATCGGGCATTGAATAACATCACAATAAAAAACAGGTACCCCTTACCCCTAATACCTGAACTTTTGGAACGTCTAACTGGTGCAACTATTTACACCAAATTAGACTTAAAGGGAGCTTATAATTTGATTAGAATCAAGGAAGGTCACGAATGGAAAACGGCATTCAGAACCAGATATGGCCTTTTTCAATATAACGTAATGCCTTTCGGTCTGAGTAATGCCCCAGCAACTTTTCAGTTTTTTATAAACGAGATATTCCGTGACCTTATTGACGTTTGTGTCATAATATACTTAGATGACATCCTAATTTATTCTAGAACACCACAAGAACATGAAAAGCATGTACGCTGGGTACTAACTCGTTTAAAAGAACACAAATTATATGCTAAACTGGAAAAATGTTCTTTTCATGTCAAACAAATAAAATTCTTGGGTTATATCATCAGTCCCAATAAAATACAGATGGATCCGGAGAAGGTTTCAGCAATTTTGAATTGGCCTACTCCAACTTCAACAAAATCTGTATAACGATTCATTGGTTTTGCGAATTTCTATAGAAAGTTTATTAAGAATTTCTCTTCTATCGTTAAACCTTTAACAGCACTTACTAGTGAAAAACAAAGATTTAAGTGGACAGAATCCGCAACTCATGCTTTTAACAAGTTGAAAGAATATTTTACAACAGCTCCCATCCTAGCTATGCCAGATTTTGATTTAGAATTTATCCTTGAAGTCGATGCATCCGACTCAGGTATCGGTACAGTATTATCACAACAAGATAAGAACAAAACTGAGATTCATCCTATTGCTTTCTATTCGAAAATGTTGACTAGCGCTGAGAAAAACTATAGCATAGGAGATAAAGAACTTCTAGCTATAAAGCGTGCCCTAGACCACTGGAGGCATTTATTGGAAGGTTCCAAACTGCCTTTTAATATTTATACAGATCATAAAAATCTTGAATTCTTAAAAACAAGTAAGACCTTGTCTGCACGACAAGCAAGATGGTCAATATTCTTTGATCGTTTCAATTTTCTCTTAACATACAGACCGGGACACTTGAATACCAAAGCCGATGCTCTCTCCAGACTACATGATCAAAACACTCAAGATCAAATCAACCAAATCATTCCAAAAGAAAAAAATATAGGTTTACTCACACCTTTAGAAGAAGAGGTATTAAAAGAATTAAAGCAAGAACCACCACATGGAATAGACTGTCAGAAAGATTCCACTACTGGTCTTTTTTACCATAAATCTAAACTCTATATTCCCCAACAAATTAGATCTTCCATTCTTAAACAAACCCATGATGGGACCCTAGCGGGTCATCCAGGTATTTCTAAAACTATTGACCTAACCAGGAGAACTTATTGGTGGCCCCTCATGGATACTTATATAACAAATTACGTAAAATATTGTGATACCTGCGCCAGAAATAAGTTAGTACACAAAAGACCATCAGGTCTTTTATCTCCTCTGCCTATTCCTGACAAACCCTGGAGTACCATATCAATGGACTTTATTGTCGAGTTACCTGAATCCCATCATTACAATACTATCTTAGTTGTTATTGACCATCTAACAAGACTGGCTCATTACATTTCCCTAAAAGGTCTGCCAACAGCTTTCACAACAGCTCACGTTTTCCTAGACAACATAGTTCGCTTACATGGACTGCCTAAAGTTATTATAACTGACCGTGGTACTCAGTTTACCTCTAATTTTTGGAGATCTTTATGCAAGTTAATCAAGATTGATTCTAGATACTCGACTGCATTTCACCCCCAGACAAATGGTCTTACTGAGAGACTTAACCAAACTCTTGAGCAATACCTTCGTTGCTACATAACTCATCTCCAAGATGATTGGTCATCTTATTTACCTTTGGCAGAGTTCTGTTACAACAATACCACTTCTTCGTCAACTAAATTATCCCCATTCTTCGCTACTTATGGATATCATCCTACCACTATCTCTTTATCCTCTCAACAGGTGAACTCACCCTCTGCATTGGATTTTGCAACTACTTTGCAAGATAGGCTGGACATCTTGAAAAAACATCTCTCAGAAGCTAAAGATTATCAGAAAAGGTTGTATGATACCCATCACACAGCCAGTCCTTCATATCAAATTGGGGATTTAGTTCTACTCTCAACAAAAAATCTTAAGCTTTACGTTCCTAGTAAAAAGCTTGCAAATCAGTACTTGGGTCCTTTTAAGGTGTCTAAAATAATCAACCTCAATGCTGTGAGATTGGAGCTCCCTCAGGATTTTAAAATTCACCCCTCTTTCCATGTCTCTTTGTTGAAGCCCTATCTTCCATCACCTCAGTCCCTCTCTTTGTCTCGGCCACCTCCGATCCTCATTGATGATCGAGAGGAGTATGAAGTCGAAGCTGTGTTGGATTCTAGGATCCATAGGCGGAGGTTGGAGTACCTTGTGAAATGGAAGGGCTATGGTTCGGAGGATAACTCTTGGCAACTCCATTCTGATCTTCGCACTCCTCGTCTTTTGCGAAATTTTCATCACCGCTACCCTGAGAAACCTAGCTTGGAATCCCCTGGGGTGCTTCCTTGAAGGGGGGGAGATGTGGTATACCTTTAACTCTAACCCCTCCTATGTGGTCTCCTCCCTATTTAAGGACTACCTGTAACATTCATTCACTGCCTGATTATTGAAGTCATACCTACTCTGTTGTAGCTATTCTTATTTCAGGTCTCCTATCATCTGAATCCTGAGCAAAGTAATAATACCAATATTTACTTTTGCTACCTTTGAATCTCTTATTATCTTGTCGCAACTTTGTTATTAGACATGTGCGGTTCGTTTCGGATTAATTCGGAAATTCGGTAAATTCGGTAAATTCGGAGATTCGGATCGATTCGGATTTCCGAATTAAAATACTTCCGAATCTACCGAATGAATCCGAAATAGCTGCCGTATCTCCGAATAAATCCGAATTAGCTCGTTAAAATTCGGCATTTCCCCATAGGAAACAATGGGAGTTTCGGCTGAAAAAAAACTAACACCGCAGCCCCATTGTTTCCTATGGGGAAACACTAAGTCTGCACCTAACACCCTAACATGTACCCCGAGTCTCTAAACACCCCTAATCTAACACTTATTAACCCCTAATCTGCTGCCTCCGCTATCGCTGACACCTGCATTATTTTATTAACCCCTAATCTGCCAACCGAATATCGCCGCCACCTACATTATAGCTATTAACCCCTAATCTGCTGTCCCTAACACCGCCGACCCCTACATTATAGTTATTAACCCCTAATCTGCCTCCCCCCAACGTCGCCGCAATCTAACTATAAGTATTAACCCCTAATCTGCCGACCCGATATCGCCGCCGCCTACATTATAGCTATTAACCCCTAATCTGCTGTCCCTAACACCGCCGACCCCTACATTATAGTTATTAACCCCTAATCTGCCTCCCCCAACGTCGCCGCAATCTAACTACAAGTATTAACCCCTAATCTGCCGACCCGATATCGCCGCCTACATTATAGCTATTAACCCCTAATCTGCTGTCCCTAACACCGCCGACCCCTACATTATAGTTATTAACCCCTAATCTGCCTCCCCCAACGTCGCCGCAATCTAACTACAAGTATTAACCCCTAATCTGCCGACCGCAAATCGCCGCCACTATAATAAATGTATTAACCCCTAAACCGCCGCACTCCCGCCTCGCAAACACTATAATACATTTTATTAACCCCTAATCTGCCCTCCCTAACATCGCCGCCACCTACCTACAATTATTAACCCCTAATCTCCCGCCCCCATCGTCGCCGCTACTATAATAAGGTTATTAACCCCTAAACCTAAGTCTAACCCTAACCCTAACACCCCCTAACTTAAATATAATTTAAATAAAACGAAATAAGTTTACTATAGTTAAATAAATGAATCCTATTTAAAACTAAAGACTTACCTGTAAAATAAACCCTAAGATAGCTGCAATATAACTAATAGTTACATTGTAGCTATCTTAGCATTTATATTTATTTTACAGGCAACTTTGTATTTATTTTAACTAGGTACAATAGTTATTAAATAGTTAATAACTATTTAATAACTACCTAGCTAAAATAAATACAAATTTACCTGTAAAATAAATCCTAACCTAAGTTACACTAACACCTAACACTACACTATCATTAAATTAACTAAATAAATGAATCCTATTTAAAACAAAATACTTACCTGTAAAATAAACCCTAATATAGCTGCAATATAACTAATAGTTACATTGTAGCTATCTTAGCATTTATATTTATTTTACAGGCAACTTTGTATTTATTTTAACTAGGTACAATAGTTATTAAATAGTTAATAACTATTTAATAACTACCTAGCTAAAATAAATACAAATTTACCTGTAAAATAAATCCTAACCTAAGTTACACTAACACCTAACACTACACTATCATTAAATTAACTAAATAAATGAATCCTATTTAAAACAAAATACTTACCTGTAAAATAAACCCTAATATAGCTGCAATATAACTAATAGTTACATTGTAGCTATTTTAGCATTTATATTTATTTTACAGACAACTTTGTATTTATTTTAACTAGGTACAATAGCTATTACATAGTTATTGACTAATTAATAGCTACCTAGTTAAAATAATTACAAAATTACCTGTAAAATAAATCCTAACCTAAGTTACAATTAAACCTAATTAACTACAAGTACCTACAATTATCTACAATTAAATAAACTAAAGTACAAAACCCCCCCACTAAATTACAAAAAAAAACAAACACTAAATTACAAAAAATAAAAAAATATTACAAGAATTTTAAACTAATTACACCTAATCTAAGCCCCCTAATAAAATAACAAAGCCCCCCAAAATAAAAAAAATGCCCTACCCTATACTAAATTACAAAAGTTAACAGCTCTATTACCTTACCAGCCCTGAACAGGGCCCTTTGCGGGGCATGCCCCAAAGAAAACAGCTCTTTTGCCTGTAAAAAAAAAAACACAATCCCCCCCCCACATTACAACCCACCACCCACATACCCCAACTCTAACCCAAACCCCCCTTAAATAAACCTAACACTACCCCCCTGAAGATCTCCCTACCTTGAGTCGTGTTCACCCAGCCAGGCCGAAGTCTTCATCCGATGGGGCAGAAGAGGACATCCAGACCGGCAGAAGTCTTCATCCAAGTGGGGCAAGAAGAGGTCTTCCATCCATCATACAAGTACCAAAATACAAACAAACACTAAATTACAAAAAATAATAAAATATTACAATAATTTTAAACTAATTACACCTAATCTAAGCCCCCTACTAGCTATTAATATAGCTTCAATATAACTAATAGTTACATTGTAGCTATTTTAGGATTTATATGTATTTTACAGGCAACTTTGTATTTATTTTAACTAGGTACAATAGTTATTAAATAGTTAATAACTATTTAATAACTACCTAGCTAAAATAAATACAAATTTACCTGTAAAATAAATCATAACCTAAGTTACAATTACACCTAACACTACACTGTCATTAAATTAACTAAATAAATGAATCCTATATAAAACTAAAGACTTACCTGTAAAATAAACCCTAATATAGCTGCAATATAACTAATAGTTACATTGTAGCTATTTTAGCATTTATATTTATTGTACAGGCAACTTTGTATTCATTTTAACTAGGTTCAATAGCTATTAAATAGATATTGACTATTTAATAGCTACCTAGTTAAAATAATTACAAAATTACCTGTAAAATAAATCCTAACCTAAGTTACAATTAAACCTAACACTACACTATCATTAAATAAATTAACTACAAGTACCTACAATTAAATGCAATTAAAAAAACTAAACTAAAGTACAAACCCCCCCCCCACTAAATTACAAAAAATAAAAAAATATTACAAGAATTTTAAACTAATTACACCTAATCTAAGCCCCCTAATAAAATAACAAAGCCCCCCAAAATAAAAAAAATGCCCTAACCTATACTAAATTACAAAAGTTAACAGCTCTATTACCTTACCAGCCCTGAACAGGGCCCTTTGCGGGGCATGCCCCAAAGAAAACAGCTCTTTTGCCTGTAAAAAAAAAACACAATCCCTCCCCCCACATTACAACCCACCACCCACATACCCCTACTCTAACCCAAACCCCCCTTAAATAAACCTAACACTACCCCCCTGAAGATCTCCCTACCTTGAGTCGTGTTCACCCAGCCGGGCCGAAGTCTTCATCCGATGGGGCAGAAGAGGACATCCAGACTGGCAGAAGTCTTCATCCAAGCGGGGCAAGAAGAGGTCTTCCATCCATCAGAAAAGTACAAAAAAACAAACAAACACTAAATTAGCAAAAATAATAAAATATTACAATAATTTTAAACTAATTACACCTAATCTAAGCCCCCTACTAGCTATTAATATAGCTACAATATAACTAATAGTTACATTGTAGCTATTTTAGGATTTATATTTATTTTACAGGCAACTTTGTATTTATTTTAACTAGGTACATTAGCTATTAAATAGTTAATAACTACCTAGCTAAAATAAATACAAATTTACCTGTAAAATAAACCCTAACCTAAGTTACAATTACACCTAACACTACACTATCATTAAATTAACTAAATAAATTAATCCTATATAAAACTAAATACTTACCTGTAAAATAAACCCTAATATAGCTACAATATAACTAATGGTTATATTGTAGCTATTTTAGCATTTATATTTATTTTACAGGCAACTTTGTATTTATTTTAACTAGGTACAATAGCTATTAAATAGATATTTACTGTTTAATAGCTACCTAGTTAAAATAATTACAAAATTACCTGTAAAATAAATCCTAACCTAAGTTACTATTAAACCTAACTCTACACTATCATTAAATAAATTAACTACAAGTACCTACAATTAAATACAATGAAATAAACTAAACTAAAGTACAAAAAAAACAAACACTAAATTACAAAAAATAAAAAAAATTACAAGAATTTTAAACTAATTACACCTAATCTAAGCCCCCTAATAAAATAACAAAGCCCCCCAAAATAAAAAAATGCCCTACCCTATACTAAATTACAAAAGTAATCAGCTCTATTACCTTACCAGCCCTGAACAGGGCCTTTTGCGGGGCATGCCCCATAGAAAACAGCTCTTTTGCCTGTAAAAAAAAACACAATACCCCCCCCCCACATTACAACCCACCACCCACATACCCCTACTCTAACCCAAACCCCCCTTAAATAAACCTAACACTACCCCCCTGAAGATCTCTCTACCGTGTCTTCACCCAGCGGGCCGAAGTCTTCATCCGTTCGGGCAGAAGAGGACATCCAGACCGGCAGAAGTCTTCATCCAAGCGGGGCAAGAAGAGGTCTTCCATCCATCAGAAGTCTTGATCCAGGCGGCATCTTCTCTGTTCATCCATCCGGAGCGGAGCGGCAGCATCCTGAAGACATCCCACGCAGAGCATCCTCTTCTTTCTTGATCCGACGACTAGGTGACTGTACCTTTAAGTGACGTCATCCAAGATGGCGTCCCTTGAATTCCGATTGGCTGATAGGATTCTATCAGCCAATCGGAATTAAGGTAGGAAAAATCTGATTGGCTGATTTAATCAGCCAATCAGATTCAAGTTCAATCCGATTGGCTGATGGAATCAGCCAATCAGATTGACCTCGCATTCTATTGGCTGTTCCGATCAGCCAATAGAATGCGAGCTCAATCTGATTGGCTGATTGGATCAGCCAATCGGATTGAACTTGAATCTGATTGGCTGATTGAATCAGCCAATCAGATTTTTCATACCTTAATTCCGATTGGCTGATAGAATCCTATCAGCCAATCGGAATTCAAGGGACGCCATCTTGGATGACGTCACTTAAAGGTACAGTCACCTAGTCGTCGGATCAAGAAAGAAGAGGATGCTCTGCGTGGGATGTCTTCAGGATGCTGCCGCTCCGCTCCGGATGGATGAACAGAGAAGATGCCGCCTGGATCAAGACTTCTGATGGATGGAAGACCTCTTCTTGCCCCGCTTGGATGAAGACTTCTGCCGGTCTGGATGTCCTCTTCTGCCCGATCGGATGAAGACTTCGGCCCGCTGGGTGAAGACACGGTAGAGAGATCTTCAGGGGGGTAGTGTTAGGTTTATTTAAGGGGGGTTTGGGTTAGAGTAGGGGTATGTGGGTGGTGGGTTGTAATGTGGGGGGGGGGTATTGTGTTTTTTTTTACAGGCAAAAGAGCTGTTTTCTATGGGGCATGCCCCCGCAAAAGGCCCTGTTCAGGGCTGGTAAGGTAATAGAGCTGATTACTTTTGTAATTTAGTATAGGGTAGGGCATTTTTTTATTTTGGGGGGCTTTGTTATTTTATTAGGGGGCTTAGATTAGGTGTAATTAGTTTAAAATTCTTGTAATTTTTTTTATTTTTTGTAATTTAGTGTTTGTTTTTTTTGTACTTTAGTTTAGTTTATTTCATTGTATTTAATTGTAGGTACTTGTAGTTAATTTATTTAATGATAGTGTAGAGTTAGGTTTAATAGTAACTTAGGTTAGGATTTATTTTACAGGTAATTTTGTAATTATTTTAACTAGGTAGCTATTAATTAGTCAATAACTATTTAATAGCTTTTGTACCTAGTTAAAATAAATACAAAGTTGCCTGTAAAATAAATATAAATGCTAAAATAGCTACAATGTAACTATTAGTTATATTGTAGCTATATTAGAGTTTATTTTACAGGTAAGTATTTAGTTTTATATAGGATTAATTTATTTAGTTAATTTAATGACAGTGTAGTGTTAGGTGTAATTGTAACTTAGGTTAGGGTTTATTTTACAGGTAAATTTGTATTTATTTTAGCTAGGTAGTTATTAACTATTTAATAGCTATTGTACCTAGTTAAAATAAATACAAAGTTGCCTGTAAAATAAATATAAATCCTAAAATAGCTACAATGTAACTATTAGTTATATTGTAGCTATATTAATAGCTAGTAGGGGGCTTATATTAGGTGTAATTAGTTTAAAATTATTGCAATATTTTATTATTTTTGCTAATTTAGTGTTTGTTTGTTTTTTTGTACTTTTCTGATGGATGGAAGATCTCTTCTTGCCCCGCTTGGATGAAGACTTCTGCCAGTCTGGATGTCCTCTTCTGCCCCATCGGATGAAGACTTCGGCCCGGCTGGGTGAACACGACTCAAGGTAGGGAGATCTTCAGGGGGGTAGTGTTAGGTTTATTTAAGGGGGGTTTGGGTTAGAGTAGGGGTATGTGGGTGGTGGGTTGTAATGTGGGGGGGGGGTTGTGTTTTTTTTTACAGGCAAAAGAGCTGTTTTCTTTGGGGCATGCCCCGCAAAAGGCCCTGTTCAGGGCTGGTAAGGTAATAGAGCTGTTAACTTTTGTAATTTAGTATAAGGTAGGGCATTTTTTTTATTTTGGGGGGCTTTGTTATTTTATTAGGGGGCTTAGATTAGGTGTAATTAGTTTAAAATTCTTGTAATATTTTTTTATTTTTTGTAATTTAGTGGGGGGGGGGGTTGTACTTTAGTTTAGTTTTTTAATTGTATTTAATTGTAGGTACTTGTAGTTAATTTATTTAATGATAGTGTAGTGTTAGGTTTAATTATAACTTAGGTTAGGATTTATTTTACAGGTAATTTTGTAATTATTTTAACTAGGTAGCTATTAAACAGTAAATATCTATTTAATAGCTATTGTACCTAGTTAAAATAAATACAAAGTTGCCTGTACAATAAATATAAATGCTAAAATAGCTACAATGTAACTATTAGTTATATTGCAGCTATATTAGGGTTTATTTTACAGGTAAGTCTTTAGTTTTATATAGGATTCATTTATTTAGTTAATTTAATGATAGTGTAGTGTTAGGTGTAATTGTAACTTAGGTTATGATTTATTTTACAGGTAAATTTGTATTTATTTTAGCTAGGTAGTTATTAAATAGTTATTAACTATTTAATAGCTATTGTACCTAGTTAAAATAAATACAAAGTTGCCTGTAAAATAAATATAAATCCTAAAATAGCTACAATGTAACTATTAGTTATATTGAAGCTATATTAATAGCTAGTAGGGGGCTTAGATTAGGTGTAATTAGTTTAAAATTATTGTAATATTTTATTATTTTTTGTAATTTAGTGTTTGTTTGTATTTTGGTACTTGTATGATGGATGGAAGACCTCTTCTTGCCCCGCTTGGATGAAGACTTCTGCCGGTCTGGATGTCCTCTTCTGCCCCATCGGATGAAGACTTCGGCCCGGCTGGGTGAACACGACTCAAGGTAGGGAGATCTTCAGGGGGGTAGTGTTAGGTTTATTTAAGGGGGGTTTGGGTTAGAGTAGGGGTATGTGGGTGGTGGGTTGTAATGTGGGGGGGGGATTGTGTTTTTTTTTTTACAGGCAAAAGAGCTGTTTTCTTTGGGGCATGCCCCGCAAAGGGCCCTGTTCAGGGCTGGTAAGGTAATATAGCTGTTAACTTTTGTAATTTAGTATAGGGTAGGGCATTTTTTTTATTTTGGGGGGCTTTGTTATTTTATTAGGGGGCTTAGATTAGGTGTAATTAGTTTAAAATTCTTGTAATATTTTTTTATTTTTTGTAATTTAGTGTTTGTTTTTTTTTGTAATTTAGTGGGGGGGTTTTGTACTTTAGTTTATTTAATTGTAGATAATTGTAGGTACTTGTAGTTAATTAGGTTTAATTGTAACTTAGGTTAGGATTTATTTTACAGGTAATTTTGTAATTATTTTAACTAGGTAGCTATTAATTAGTCAATAACTATTTAATAGCTTTTGTACCTAGTTAAAATAAATACAAAGTTGCCTGTAAAATAAATATAAATGCTAAAATAGCTACAATGTAACTATTAGTTATATTGCAGCTATATTAGGGTTTATTTTACAGGTAAGTATTTTGTTTTAAATATGATTCATTTATTTAGTTAATTTAATGATAGTGTAGTGTTAGGTGTTAGTGTAACTTAGGTTAGGATTTATTTTACAGGTAAATTTGTATTTATTTTAGCTAGGTAGTTATTAAATAGTTATTAACTATTTAATAACTATTGTACCTAGTTAAAATAAATACAAAGTTGCCTGTAAAATAAATATAAATGCTAAGATAGCTACAATGTAACTATTAGTTATATTGCAGCTATCTTAGGGTTTATTTTACAGGTAAGTATTTAGTTTTAAATAGGATTCATTTATTTAACTATAGTAAACTTATTTCGTTTTATTTAAATTATATTTAAGTTAGGGGGTGTTAGGGTTAGGGTTAGACTTAGGTTTAGGGGTTAATAACCTTATTATAGTAGCGGCGACGATGGGGGCGGGAGATTAGGGGTTAATAATTGTAGGTAGGTGGCGGCGATGTTAGGGAGGGCAGATTAGGGGTTAATAAAATGTATTATAGTGTTTGCGAGGTGGGAGTGCGGCGGTTTAGGGGTTAATAACCTTATTATAGTAGCAGCGACGTTGGGGGCGGGAGATTAGGGGTTAATAATTGTAGGTAGGTGGCGGCGATGTTAGGGACGGCAGATTAGGGGTTAATAAAATGTATTATAGTGTTTGCGAGGTGGGAGTGCGGCGGTTTAGGGGTTAATAACCTTATTATAGTAGCAGCGACGTTGGGGGCGGGAGATTAGGGGTTAATAATTGTAGGTAGGTGGCGGCGATGTTAGGGAGGGCAGATTAGGGGTTAATAAAATGTATTATAGTGTTTGCGAGGCGGGAGTGCGGCGGTTTAGGGGTTAATACATTTATTATAGTGGCGGCGATTTGCGGTCGGCAGATTAGGGGTTAATACTTGTAGTTAGATTGCGGCGACGTTGGGGGGAGGCAGATTAGGGGTTAATAACTATAATGTAGGGGTCGGCGGTGTTAGGGACAGCAGATTAGGGGTTAATAGCTATAATGTAGGCGGCGGCGATATCGGGTCGGCAGATTAGGGGTTAATACTTGTAGTTAGATTGCGGCGACGTTGGGGGAGGCAGATTAGGGGTTAATAACTATAATGTAGGGGTCGGCGGTGTTAGGGACAGCAGATTAGGGGTTAATAGCTATAATGTAGGCGGCGGCGATATCGGGTCGGCAGATTAGGGGTTAATACTTATAGTTAGATTGCGGCGACGTTGGGGGAGGCAGATTAGGGGTTAATAACTATAATGTAGGGGTCGGCGGTGTTAGGGACAGCAGATTAGGGGTTAATAGCTATAATGTAGGCGGCGGCGATATCCGATCGGCAGATTAGGGGTTAAATAATGTTATTATAGGGTTTGCGATGTGGGGGGGCCTCGGTTTAGTGGTTCATAGGTAGTTTATGGGTGTTAGTGACTTAGTGTACTAAATGGGTGTTAGTGTAGTAAAAACATACCGAATTTCGGAACGGAATAGAACCGAATTCAGCCGAATCCGAATAAATCCGAAACGAATTTATTCGGATCCGAATAAATCCGAAACGAATTTATTCAAATTTTGCCGAATCAGATTCGATCCGAAACGAAATTCTAAAAGTCCGAATCGATCCGAACCGAAAACGAACCGAATTTTTTAGCGGTGCACATGTCTATTTGTTATTATCAAGCCTGGATCATTGAATGGCCGGATCTACTTTTTTACCGCTACCCGGAAGTAAGCCGCATTCACACACGCTGCCAGTCCCAGACACGTATCTCCCAGTGCGGTAACGGAACACTCTCGGTCCTCAAGGGGGTAACGTACTCGAACAAAACTAAAGCTTTTAAGCTTCTTACCTGCCTGTTTGTTATCACCAGTCTGCATTATTGGGCAAATCCTGTTATCTGCAATATCAGTTACAAACAAACATTGTGTGTCTGCAGAGTGTCTGAACTTGTATATATTTTAGGATGTGTGTGAATGCGTGAAGTAAAAGGAGATCATTCTGTTTCTTACCTGTTGCTACCATTACTGATTAAGACCGTGTCAGTATTTCTACTCCATCTGTGGCTCTTATATAAATATATATTGAACATATGATATATATCTTATTTATAAATCTTTATCACTATTAACACCTAAGTCTGTAGTTAATACCTAAATTCATCATATATCAAATGCCTCATGTTGTCTAATCAGGATACATAGAAGTTGCTTTCTGATTAGTTCAAAAAAGAGCAACAAGCTCTAATTTTAGGGCTAATCTTTATATAAAGTTCACAAATACTTGTTTTCTGATTTGTAAACTTCAACATACCACACTCTATCACTGACAACTGTTTTTGGTAGTCCATGAAGTCGACCTATTTCTTTTATGAATATATCTGAGGTTTGCTTTGATGTAGGAAGATTGTGTAAAGGGATAAAATGGGCCCTTTTTGAGTCTACTACAACAAATATAGTTGACTAATTGGAGAAGGCAGGAAGATCCACTATAAAGTCCATTGACACTTGAATCCATGGTTTATTAGGAATTGGCATATATTGTAGCAATCCTACTAGTCTTTGATGAGAGTGTTTAGAGGTTGTGCAAATGGAACATTCGTTAATATACTTCTTAACAGTAAGATACATATTGGGCAACCAGAATGAACGTGCTAGGAGTTCAAATGTGGTAAATCATGAGTAGTGTGTATTAATGATCTGAGATCTGGAAGAATATACAAGATCCTTGTAGTAGAAAATCCCATCTTTATCTTTCTTAAGTAGATTACATGGTTTTGTCTGATCTGCACTCTGTGAATGTTTTATGTCTCATAGTACATTTAAGATTAATCCCAAGAAGTTTTGTTGTGGAATGACAGTAGATTGTGTGTTAGCTTGATGAGGTTTTTCTTGCATTCTGGAGAGTGCATCGGCTTTTCAATTTTTTGAGCCTGGACGGTTGGTAATGACATAGCTGAATCGAGAGAAGTACAAACTCCATCTTAACTGTCTGGAAGAAAGAGTTCTGTTAGTCTGTAGGTACTGAAGATTTTTGTGATCTGAATATATCACTATGGGATGAGTAGCCCCCTCTAGCAGATGTCGCCAATGATCAAATGAAGCTTTGATAGCTAATAATTCTTTCTCTCCAACTGGGTAGTTCATCTCGGCTGAGGTCATAATACTTGAGTAATAAGCTATGGGATGCAATGGATATTTAAAGGATTTCCTTTGTAAAAGAACAGAACCTATTGCATAGTCTGAGGCATCTACTTCAAGGGTGAATTGCAGGGTTGTGTCTGGGAATTGTAGAATCGGTGCTGATGTAAACATTCCTTTCAGTTGATCAAAACTGTTTGGGTATGGGTGGTCTATTTAAAGGAAGTGTGGGTCTTGGTTAATTCCGTTAGAGGTTTGCTTAGGACTGCGAAATTATGGATGAATTTTCGGTAAAAAAATTGCGAAGCCTAAGAAACGTTGAATTTTTTTAATTGAGTTTGGTTTTGGCCAATTTTTAATGACTAGTATTTTTGTGTCTTCCATATTAATTCCGTGACAAGTGATATGGTAACCTAAGAATAAGATTTGGGTTGAGTCAAAAATGAATTTTTCTAATTTGGCGCATAAGTTATGTGTTTTCAATCTAGAGAGGACCGTCCTGACATGGGTTATGTGGTCTGTCATGTTGGATGAGAAAATCAAAATATCATCTAGATAGACTAAGAGAAAGATGTCAAGTATATCCCTGAAGATGTCATTAATGAAATTCTGGAATGTTGCAGGAGCGTTACACAGACCGAAAGGCATAACTGTATATTCAAATTGACCATATCTGGTCTTGAATTGTCAGGTATTCCACCTTAAACTGACTTGTGTGAATAACTTCCAATACCACCTTTATTCATTAGACCAACCTACCTACTCTATATCACCTGTCTTCTAACCTTAGACAAGTGCTTAGTTATTGAGTGTTATAGGAGTAACATAGTTGCTCTCTCTGCTTTATCCTAAACTATTTTGGATTACAAATTACTGTTCTAATCTCCTTTATCTACTGAGATATTTCAAGCATCCTAAACAAATAGGAAACTTTCCAATCATTAAACTGCCTGCAGCACAGGACCTTTACAAACTGGGAGACTGATTCCCACTTCATGCTGATTCCCACAAGCTGCAGTAATCATTTCCTCTCAAAGGAAACAGTTGTGCTACAATACCAAACCTCTGCACTTTTGTTTGTCACAGTCACTGTAACTAAGTCTGCGGCTGACTAATTACATTAAAGGCCCTAAGGAATAACAACCTGTAATTGAGTTTTCATACAGCCGCTCTGTCTCTTACCTGATTGCATTGCTTCACTGTTGCCTGTCAGCTGCAGATCAGAAACTCTCCTCTCACTGAAAATACTGCAAGCAAAGTGTCCTGAGGTTGTGGTAAGCATGAACATGTTCTAATTTGTATATATGTATATATGTGAAGTTTCTCATCACTGCAATTTGTTACTCACCTGGTATATGATAACAAGAGACACTGTTCAGTTAATCAGGACTGCCTGCTTAATTATATATATATAGTTCTTCCTCATAGAGAGAGACATTCTTCTGATTTAATTCTGAAATCATAACCAGGTTCATACCTGAATTTACCTCAACTGTATCTTACCAATAATTCACTGTGAGCTAGCTGGTTGTCTTCCTGATAAGATAAATCTCAGCTCCATTGAGACATTTTATAACAGTTTCGCAGTTGCAGATCCAAACAACTGTCTTTCATCAGTTGAATCCTAACATGAATGCAGTAAGCCATTCGTCACCTGCTCTTATTCTGATAAGGTTATAAGCGCCTCTAAGATCCAATTTTGTGAAGACCGTTCAATAAGTTTGGCAATCAATAGTAGTGGATATCTATTCTTTCTGGTACACTTATTTAGTTCTCTGTAATCTATTATGGGGCATAAACTTTGGTCTTTATGCCTTACAAAAAAGATACCGGCACCTGCTGGGGAGGAAGAGGGTCTGATGAAGCATTTTTTAAGGTTATCATCAATATAAGATTTTAAATGATCCAGTTCAGGTTTGGATAATGGGTATATGCGACCAACGGGTATACTAACACCTGGAAGTAAATCAATCGGACAGTCATATGTTCTGTGAAGAGGGAGTGTTTCTGCCTCTTTTTTATCGAATACATCTAAGAAGTCTAAGTAATGTGCTGGTATGCTTGGGGTAGATATGGGGTAGATAACAGTGTTTCTAGGTAGACAAGTTGTATTACAGTATTCAGATGAGAGCGTAACGGTGAGAGTGGACCAGTCAATAGTAGGTTTGTATAATCTAAGCGAGTAAATCCCTAATACAATTTTGTACATAGGAGAAGGAATTATGTCAAATGTTAGTACTTCTGTATGACCTTTCTCAGTGTAAACTAACAGATGTGTGTTGTGCTACAGGACTGGAAGATAATTGAGAACCATCAATAACCTTAAGCAAGACTGGGGTATGCTTTGTATGATATGGAATTTTATCTTTAAGTACATAGTTGAGGTCAATGAAGTTGCCACAGGCTCCTGTATCGATTATGGCATCACACTTGAGAACGTGTTGGTCCCACTGAATAGATAAAGGGATAGTAATATAAGGGGATGTTGAGAAGCTTGTAGTTAAACAGGGTATTGTAATTGTTCTCTTACCCGATTTTTGTTTTGCTAGAATAGGACATTCCTTGACAATATGTTCTGGTGAGGCACAATACATGCAAAGATTCTGCATTCTTCTCCGATTTTTTTCTGTTGTTGTTAAAGGTCCCCTAAGGAAGGAATCCTATCTCCATTGGTTGATCCACGTCATTAGACATGGTGTATTGAGTGGGTAAGGTTTTCTTAGATGAACCCCTCTTAGACCTTCTTTGAGTCTCCTATCAATGTTTGTGGAGAGTCTATATAATTCTTCCAATGTGTCTGGAATTCCAACTCTTGAGAGTCCATCTTTGATGTCCTCTGAAAGTCCCAGATGGAACAGATTTTTTAATGATATCTCATTCCATAGACAATCTTTTGCGGCAATCTTAAATTGTTCAATAAAATCTTCCACGGGTTGTTTGGATTGTTTTAGGCTTCTTAAAGTGTTTTCTGCTGTAGACTGCTTGAAAGGATCATCATATATTGCTGTCATGGCAGTTAGAAAAGAATGTAACTAATTGATTATGGGGTCATTAGACTCGTAAAATGAGTCCGCCCATGCTCTAGGTTAGGCTCTTAAATAAGAAAATATAGTCAAAACTTTAACTCTGTCTGTATTGTATGTTTTAGGTTTTAATTCGAAAAGCAATAAACAGGCATTTCTTAATTCCCTAAAAGCTGTAAGATTCCCGGAAAAATTTTCAGGAGGAGAAACAAGATGTTCTGAAACATGTTCAGTTGTTTTTACCTTTACTGACAAGACCTCACTTAAACAGGCTTTAACTGCTTGATTCTCTACTTGTAAATCCCTAAAGGCTTGAGCAATATCATCCACTCTTTGAGTCAGTTGAACTACCTGACTAGTAATATCTGTTGGATCCATATCCAACTACGTTAGGGCTGGATTATTATGTAAGAATCCCTATGTATATATCCAATTTCTAAGTTTGAGTGTTTGTGACAGCTAGACTCACCCAGAAGGATGATGTAGAATGGGTAGTCAGACTGTCTTATTATTACCAGAGATCAAAGTCTGTTAAACCATGAATTGGCTCACAGAATGAAGTTTCTGGGGAGAACATATAAGTCAACACAGCAGATAGTAAGGGACTTAGAGCAGATAGTAACTGGGAGATTCAGATGTCTGATTAACAAATTAGAGTACACCGAAAATATCAAGGAGACTAACACAACGCTACAATGTGAACTATGGATACACTTCACAGGTAAGGATTAGGTGAGATCAATGTTCGTTACCTTAACTGAATGAGAGGGTTGGTTGGAGCGTATCCATATTGAAAACGGCAGCAGAGATCTCAGCTGCTGCGATGTGTAGTTCGGCATTTAGGCAGTTTAGGTGGAAGTTCTGTGCACAGCGAGGAAAGTAAGTGAATACGATGCTGCAAAGGTTCAAGCTGAGAGAAAAGCAGTTAAAGGTTATAAGGCAGGTTACAATTTGGATAACTAAACAGGTAGGCTAGATAAAACGTGCAACTCCGTAGAATGGCTTCAATAATCCAGCACAGGTAGATGGAGGGAGGAGCCTTAAATAGGGATGAGTGAAGAAATTTTAAAGAGACAGGTAAGTTCCTGACAGTTATAACCACAAAAATACAATCCTTAGTAAAAACAATTCTACTATTAATAAAAAGACAACATGTGACCTATTCTAAATAGATATTAACATGTAAAAAGAAAACATATATTTGAATAATACAATCCTCCATACATACAATATACCAGGAATGTGCACCTTATTTGACATAACTCATAGGTACCTTATAGCAGACAGACTCCATGGTTTAATGGCCCTGTTGTTACTCATACATGTTAGCCTACCTAAGTTTTACATCTATATCTATGTCCTAAATTTCACCTAATCCATAAAAGCTTGGAGATCTAGGTCCACATTTAGCCCATGGGGGGAAAGACTCCCTAATTTATGTATCCATTTAGTCTCACATCTACGTAAGTTTAAAAACCTCTGTACATTGTTTTTCATAAAAGGTATGGTTTCAATAACCATTACTCTCTGTGAATCAGGTGTCCTATCATAAAACCTACGAAAATGTTCAGACACACTATGCTGTACCCTTTTTCAATATTCATGCTCATAGATGCGCTTTTTTATTTTTATTTTGGTCCTGCCGATATAGATTAAATTACAGCTGCAACTGAGCATATATACTGCAAATGTAGTGTTGCAGGTTGAATCTGTTTTGATCTGAAAAATTTGGGACCCATCCCAGAAAATCCCACAAATTTTACCTCAAGGTGTCTACACATGTTTTCCATTTTGTACACAGTGAACTGGAAAGTTGTTTTTTTTTTCCAATAAATTCTACACTCTATCTGAATTGTGAAAGTTTAATTTTTACTCTTTTAATTATGCCTAAACCTTAGGTGAATATACGGAGCAGACTGGTCTCTATATACGTCTGTTCTTCTCTAAGAATCTGTGTTGGAACAGAACCCAAATCCAAAATATATAAAACATGGAATAAATGGAAAAACAGGACATTGGATGTCACCTTGGGAAACCTGGATATATGTGTTTACTGTACAAATTATTATTCCGTGTTTCTGTAACTAATAAATCAGTAAGTATCAATCACCCTGTGCCATTGGCAAATATTCTGTAGCTTTTAGAGACACACACTAAAGATAAGGAGTTAAAATGTAAAATATTTCCTTTTACAGGCATTTTGTAACAATTCCAATGTCTTGTCATAGGTTCTTTCATGTTAACAAATGAGCCAAGGGCTGCACATCTGTTATTTATATGAAGCGCTGCTCCTTCACGTGTCTTCCACAAGATCCCAGTGATTGATTAGTTCTTACAACAGGTGCTAGAAAGGTTAAGATGTCTGTTTAGTTTGGTGCCCAGAGGGGGTATCTATGCAAAACATTACTTATCCCTTGGCAAAACATCTATTGCTTTACTTGTTGTATTAATATTTACTTGCCTGGCATTGGGTCGTCAAACACAACTCCTCCTGCTGGCTTTAGGTGTAAGGTAAACATATGTAATAATGCTACATAATTTACATCAAACTACAGTAATCTCATCCTCTTTCTATTAGAAGTCCAAACAGGTTAGCTGTTCAGTTATATTTAAAGTGACTAAAAGAAAATAAAGTTAATAAAAGAAATGTAATTTCATACCTGCATATAACGTTGCACAAAGAACCTCATCTGCAGGCATGCATGGTCATTATGAGGTGAATATCTCATGCACAATACAACATGCATGGTCATAATGAGGTGAATATCTCATGCACAATACAACATGCATGGTCATGATGAGGTGAATATCTCATGCACAATACAACATGCATGGTCATGATGAGGTGAATATCTCATGCACAATACAACATGCATGGTCATTATGAGGTGAATATCTCATGCACAATACAACATGCATGGTCATGATGAGATGAATATCTCATGCACAATACAACATGCATGGTCATTATGAGGTGAATATCTCATGCACAATACAACATGCATGGTCATAATGAGGTGAATATCTCATGCACAATACAACATGCATGGTCATGATGAGGTGAATATCTCATGCACAATACAACATGCATGGTCATTATGAGGTGAATATCTCATGCACAATACAACATGCATGGTCATTATGAGGTGAATATCTCATGCACAATACAACATGCATGGTCATTATGAGGTGAATATCTCATGCACAATACAAAATGCATGGTCATTATGAGGTGAATATCTCATGCACAATACAACATGCATGGTCATTATGAGGTGAATATCTCATGCACAATACAACATGCATGGTCATTATGAGGTGAATATCTCATGCACAATACAACATGCATGGTCATTATGAGGTGAATATCTCATGCACAATACAACATGCATGGTCATGATGAGATGAATATCTCATGCACAATACAACATGCATGGTCATTATGAGGTGAATATCTCATGCACAATACAACATGCATGGTCATAATGAGGTGAATATCTCATGCACAATACAACATGCATGGTCATGATGAGGTGAATATCTCATGCACAATACAACATGCATGGTCATTATGAGGTGAATATCTCATGCACAATACAACATGCATGGTCATTATGAGGTGAATATCTCATGCACAATACAACATGCATGGTCATTATGAGGTGAATATCTCATGCACAATACAACATGCATGGTCATTATGAGGTGAATATCTCATGCACAATACAACATGCATGGTCATTATGAGGTGAATATCTCATGCACAATACAACATGCATGGTCATTATGAGGTGAATATCTCATGCACAATACAACATGCATGGTCATTATGAGGTGAATATCTCATGCACGATACAACATGCATGGTCATGATGAGGTGAATATCTCATGCACAATGCAACAGGCATGTGCATGATGAGGTGCATATTTCATGCACAATACAACATGCATGTGCATGATGAGGTGCATATCTCATGCACAATACAACATGCATGTGCATGATGAAGTGCATATCTCATGCACAATACAACATGCATGTGTATGATTAGGTGCATATCTCATGCACAATACAACATGCATGATGAGGTACATATCTCATGCACAATACAACATGCGTGTGCATGATGAGGTGCATATATCATGCACAATACAACATGCATGTGCATGATGAGGTGCATATTTCATGCACAATAAAAAATGCATGGTCATGATGAGGAGCATATCTCATGCACAATACAACATGCATGTGCATGATGAGGTGCATATCTCATGCACAATACAACATGCATGTGCATGATGAGGGGCATATCTCATGCACAATACAACATGTGTGTGCATGATAAGGTGAATATCTCATGCACAATACAACATGCATGGTCATTATGAGGTGAATATCTCATGCACAATACAACATGCATGTGCATGATGAGGTGCATATCTCATGCACAATACAACATGCATGGTCATGATGAGGAGCATATCTAATGCACAATACAACATGCATGTGCATGATGAGGGGCATAGCTCATGCACAATACAACATGCATGGTCATGATGAGATGAATATCTCATGCACAATACAGTATGCATGTGCATGATGAGGTGCATATCTCATGCACAATACAACATGCATGGTCATGATGAGGTGAATATCTCATGCACAATACAGTATGCATGTGCATGATGAGGTGCATATCTCATGCACAATACAACATGCATGGTCATGATGAGGTGCATATCTCATGCACAATACAACATGCATGTGCATGATGAGGTGCATATCTCATGCACAATACAGTATGCATGTGCATGATGAGGTGCATATCTCATGCACAATACAACATGCATGTGCATGATGAGGTGAATATCTCATTCACAATACAGCATGCATGGTCATGATGAGGTGTATCGCTCATGCACAATACATCATGCATGTGCATCATGAGGTGTATATCTCATTCACAATACAACATACATGGTTATGATGAGGTTCATATCTCATGCACAATACAACATGCATGAGCATGATAAGGTGCATATCTCATGCACAATGTCACATTGCTCGCTGCATCGCTCTGGCTGTTGCCCGGGGCGCTCTAGCTGTTGCCAGGGATGCGGAGGTTCCTCTGAGCGTGTGACGATGACGTCATTGTCGCACGTCGCCTCCTTACTTATGCCGGTTCTGGAGCTGTGGCGCGAATCCTGCGCTTATGTAAGTCTCTCATTTACTAACTACCTCTGCCCAAGTATAGGTGTTTCTTCGTGTGCTCCTGGGTGCTGTATTTCTGTATTCTGGATTGCTTTTACATTATTGAACTCTGCTTGTCTGACTACTCTGCCTGCTTAACCCCTGAACTACTGGATTGCTATACTGTTGATTAACTCTGCTTGTCTGACCATTCTGCCTGAACTACTGTCTGACCATTCTATTGGTTTACCCCTGAACTGTTATACTGCTGGATTCCCTTTTGTTGCTGACTCCTGCCTGTTCCTGGTCCTTCTATTGGTTTACCCCTGAACTGTTAAACTGCTGGATTGCCTTACTGTTGCCGCTAAGGATGACCCTGCCTATTGTGAGTACTGCTTACCTCATTTTACAAACTCTCTGCTCTGGGATATTCCTTATCATATTACTTGACGCCGGGATAAGAAGACTACTGGCCAAGTTTGGTCTGATAGAGGAATATCCCACGAGCATTAAATTATACTTGGGACATGGACCCAAATGAGGTAGCAAGAGCAGTCTATCTTCAGGGACAGATGCTGGGAACCCATGCCACTCAATTACAGAATGTGGATTCCAAACTAGAAGCTATATCCACTATTCTCTCCTTGCTGGTTGCAGAGAAGAATGCTACTCCTGTAGTTACACAGCTGGTCCCTGCTGCAAGTGCTGCACCTTCTTCCCCTGCTTCTGGAAGTATACCCTGGATACCATTGCCTGACAAGTATGATGGTACTACAGACTGTAGGGGTTTTCTCAACCAGTGCAGGTTGCACTTTCACAATGATTCTCACACCTTTCAGTCTCATCAGTCAAAGGTCACGTTTATAATATCTTTATTAAAAGACAAGGCCCTAGCCTGGGTCTCTCCCCTTTTGGAACAGAGTGCTAAACTCCTGAATGATGCTGATGCCTTCATTTCTGCATTATCCTCTGTGTTTGGGACTCCTGGCCGTGCTTCTGCAGCAGAGTACTCTGTCTTGGATCTCTGCCAGAGTAATAGAACCATGGCAGAAAACGCCATCGAGTTTCGCACCTTGGCACTTGAGACCAGTTGGGACAGCAGTACTCTCAAGGTGGCCTTTACGAGAGGCTTGCATGAACGCATCAAGGATGAACTTACTTATCGTGACATACCTTCTTCCCTGGATGAATTCGTAACACTTTGTATTAGTCTCACACTTTCAGGAGAGAAAAGCTGAGAGAGACAGAACTCGCAGAATCCATCCCTCTCGTTCTCCTACCCATCCTGTCTCTAGATCATCCTCTACCCCTTCTGCACCTCCAGTGACCTCTGTAGAGGAACCCATGGATCTCTCCTCCCTCAAGCCCACAGAATCTGAAAGGCAGAGAAGAAGGAGATTGAGACTATGTTTTTACTGTGGTTCTAACTCACACCAACTGAAGAACTGTGATATTCTGCCGGGAAAAGCCAATGCTTAGAGGATAAAACTTCTAAGCGTGGTCTCTACTAAATCCCCTCACTCCTCTTGGATCTTGGTACCTGTTACCCTTACCTTCCTTCAGAATTCTGTCCATGCTCAAGCCTTCATTGATTCAGGGGCAGCTGGAAATTTTCTTGATCACCGTTTTATGATTCAGGCAGGGTTGCCTCTTCTGCAGAAAAAACAATGTCTCAAAATAACTACTCTGGATGGCACTCCTCTTGGATCGGGCTTAATCCATTTCGAATCAGCACCCCTAGCCCTGACTGTGGGAGTCCTTCATACCGAACAGTTGCAGTTCAATGTCATTCATTCCCCAGCACAGTCTGTCATCCTTGGTCTTTCTTGGCTTCGTATACACAACCCGCAATTCAAATGGACTGAGGGACAGTTGGCCTTTTGTGGTACTTCCTGCTTCCACTCCTGCCTGGCTAAGGTTACTCCTCTGGACCACATCCCCATAGCCACTCTACAGACCCCTTCAAGCCTTCCCTCAGCATACGCAGATTATGCAGATGTGTTTGAAAAAAAAGCAACTGATGTGCTGCCACCCCACATCCTTACAACTGCAAAATTGACCTCTTTCCTGGAGCCCCACTTCCTAAAGGGTGGACTTATCCACTCTCCAAGGCTGCAACCAAGGCCATGGAGGACTATATTTAAGAGAACCTAGCCAAAGGTTTTATTTGCCCTTCCTCTTCTCCTGCCGGGGCTGGCTTCTTTTTCGTCAGCAAGAAGGATGGTGGGCTCAGACCTTGTATCGACTACAGAGCCCTTTAATCACTGAACTTTATGATTTGCTCCAAAATGCTCGCTACTTCACAAAGTTGGATCTACGTGGGGTGTACAATCTTAATTGTATATTCCCAGGGCATGAATGGAAGACTGCCTTCAACACGAGATCTGGGCATTACAAAAACCTCATAATGCCTTTTGGGCTGTGTAATGCCCCTGCAGTCTTCCAAGCATTTGTCAAAGATGTCTTCCGTGACCTCCTCAATAGCACCATCATCGTCTACCTGGATGATATCCTTTTTTTCTCCTCCACCCTTGAGGAGCATCATGAACACGTGAGACAGGTACTTCTTCACCTCAGAGACAATTCTCTGGTTGCCAAACCGACAGAGGTCCACAATTCATTTCTACTTTTTGGAAAACCTTTTGCAAGTTGATTAAAAAAACACTGTTTCTTTGTCTTCTGGCTACCATCCTCAGACCAATAGGCTGACTGAGAGAGTGAATCAAGATTATTTTTATTATTATTATTATTCTTTATTTATAAAGCGCCAAGAGATTCCGCAGCGCTGTCCATGGGTACAAAGATAAAAGTACAGTACATTACAATATAAAAGACACCAAAGTTTAACAAAACAAATACAGGGGGAATTGAGGGCCCTGTTCCCGTGGGAACTTACAATCTTGATGGTAGGAGGGTGAGAAACAGGAGGTGGGGACTGCAAAGGTGAGAATGATGTTAGTGTGGAGTTAGATGGGGCAGCAGTTAGGCAGGTAGAATTCTTTTTTTACTGATTTAGAGATAGGCTTCCATGAACAGAAAGGTCTTTAGGGCGCATTTAAAGGAGGAAGGTTAGGGGAAACTCTAACAGCTCTGGGAAATGCATTCCAGATGGTTGGTGCCGCACAAGAGAAGTCCTGTAGCCTGGCATGGGAGGAGGTGATGGTAGAAGATGCAAGGAGCAGGTCATTGTTGGATCTTAGGGGGTGGGCTGGAGTATATTTCTTGATGAGTGAGGACAGGTAGGGGGGGGGGCTACATTGGTAAGGGCTTTTTAGGTCAGGATGAGAATTTTGAATTTAATTCTGCTGTGGATGGGTAGCGAGTGAAGGGACTTGCAGAGAGGTGCAGCAGATACAGAGCGTCGGGAGAGGTGGATTAGCCTAGCAGAGGCATTTAGGATGGATTGAAGAGGGGAGAGGTGGGAGAGAGGGAGGCCAGTTAGTAGGTTATTACAGTAGTCAAGTCGGGAGATTACAAGGGAGTGGATTAGCTGTTTAGTAGTTTCAGCACTCAGAAATGGACGGATTTTGGAGATATTGTGTAGATGGTTGCGACAGGAGGAAGAAAGCAATTGGATGTGGGGTATGAAGGACAGATTGGAGTCAAGTGTAACTCCTAGGACGCGGACTTGGGGTGATGGGGAGATAGTGGTGTCACCAACAGTGATTGAAAAGTTAGGAACCGGGGTAGAATTAGAGGGGGGGGATTAGAAGGAGCTCAGTCTTGGACATATTGATTTTTAGGTGGTGAGAGGCCATCCAAGAAGAAATGCCAGATAAGCAGACACTGATGTGAGCAAGGACAGAAGGAGAGAGTGAAGGGGTGGATAGGTAGATCTGGGTAACATCAGCATAGAGGTGGTAGTTGAAGCCATAGCTACTGATAAGTTTACCCAATGAGGATGTATAAATAGAGAAGAGTAGGGGACCCAGAACAGAGCCTTGAGGTACTCCAACAGACAGAGGCAATGGAGAGGAGTCGCCACCAGCAAAGGAGACAGAAAAGGACCTATTAGAGAGATAAGAGTGGATCCAGGAAAGGGCAGTGTCAGAGAGCCCAAAGGAGCTGAGAGTCCGTAGGAGAAGGGGATGGTCAACTGTGTCAAAGGCAGCAGACAGATCAAGTAAGATAAGTATTGAGTAGTGGCCATTTTTTTTTAGCAGAAAGAAGATCATTAGTAACTTTGGTAAGGGCAGTCTCAGTTAAGTGTTGGGAACGGAAGCCAGATTGTAAGGGGTCAAGCAGTGAGTTGGAGAACAAGAAGTGGGTTAAGCGATCAAAGGCTAGTTTTTCCAGGACTTTTGAAGCTAGCGGAAGCAGTGATATGGGGCGGTAGTTTGCAGGAGAATTGGGGTCGAGGGAGGGTTTTTGAGGATGGGGGTGACCTTTGCATGTTTGAAGGAAGATGGGAATGAAGATCTCGAAGCCTATAGAACTTTTATTAATTCTCTCCATACCAACTGTTCTGAATTGTTACCCCTAGTTGAGCTAGCAAAGAACACTCATTGGCACTCTTCTCTAAGATGTTCTCCATTTCAAGCCGCAGCAGGTTACCAACCTTGTGTATTTGCTCTTTCTGCTCAGTCCACAGGGGTTCCTACTGCATACTGACATGTTACTAACCTCACTACTAATTGGCAACAGAACGCTCAACTCCTGAATGATGCTGATGTCTTCATTTCTGCATTATGTTCTGTATTTGGTACCTCCGGCCACACTTCTGCTGCAGAGTACTCTCTCTTGGATCTCCACCAGAGCAATTGATCTGTGGCACAATACACCATTAAGTTTCGCACCTTGGCACATGAGACCAGTTGGGATGGCAGTGCTCTCAAAGCGGCCTTCATGAGAGGTCTGCATGAGCATATCAAGGGCGAGCTCACTTATCGTGATGTTCCATCTTCCTTGGATGAATTCATAGCACTTTGTATCAGTCTGGATTCTCGCTTTCAAGAGAGACAAGCTGAGAGAGAGAGAACATGTAGAATCCTTCCCTCTCGTCCTACTCGTCAAGTCTCTAGACTATGCTCTACCCCTTCAGCACCTCCAGTTACCTCTGAAGAGGAACCCATGGATCTCTCTTCCCTTAAGTCCTCTGAATCTGAAAGACAGAGAAGAAGGAGATTGAGATTGTGTTTCTATTGTGGTTCTAATTCACACCAACTCAAGAACTGTGATATACTGCCAGGAAAAGCCAATGCTTAGAGAATAAAAGTGAGGTACCTCTAAGCATAGCCACTACTACTAATTCCCCTCACTCTTCTCAGATCCTGGTGCCTGTTAGCCTTACCTTCCTTCAGAATTCTGTCCATGCTCAAGCCTTTATTGATTCAGGGGCAGCTGGAATATTTCTGGATCACCGTTTTCATGATTCACGCAGGGTTGCCTCTTCTTCAGAAAAAACAATGTCTTAAAATAACCACTCTGGATTGCACTTCCCTTGGATCAGGTTTAATCCATTTTGAATCAGCACCCCTAACCATGACTGTGGGAGACCTACATACCGAACAATTACATTTCAATTCATTCATTCTCCTGCACAACCAGTTATCCTTGGTCTTCCTTGGCTATGTGAACACAATCCTCAGTTCGAGTGGACTGAGGGGCAGTTGGCCTACTGGGGTAAATCCTGTTTTCACTCCTGCCTAGCTAAGGTCACTCCACTGCATCACGTCCCTATAATTAGCCTCAGACCCCTTCTAATCTTCCCTCAGTATATGCAGAATTTACAGATGTTTTTGAAAAGAAAGCAGCTGATGTGCTGCCACCTCACCGTCCTTATGACTGCAAAATTGACCTTTTTCCGGGAGCCCCACTTTCTAAAGGGCGGACTTATCCGCTTTTCAAAGCTGAAACCAAGGCCATGGAGAAATATATCCAAGAAAACCTAGCTAAAGGCTTTTTTTCGCCTTTCCTCCTCTTCTGCCGGAGCTGGCTTCTTTTTTGTCAGTAAAAAGGATGGTGGACTCAGACCCTGTATCGACTGCAGAGCCCTAAACGACATTACTATCAAGAATCGTTATCCTATTCCTTTGATCACTGAACTATATGATTCGCTACAAAATGCTTGCTACTTTACAAAGTTGCACCTACATGGGGCGTACAATCTCATTCGTATCTTCCCGAGACATGAATGGAAGACTGCCTTCAACACGAGATCGGGGCATTACGAATACCTTGTAATGCCTTTTGGGCTGTGTAATGCCCCTGCTGTCTTCCAAGCATTTGTCAATGATGTCTTCCGTGACCTCCTTAATCGCAATGTCATTGTCTATTTGGATGACATCCTCATATTCTCCTCCACCCTTTAGGAGCATCATGAGCATGTAAAACAGGTACTTATTTGCCTCAGAAACAATTCTCTGGTGACCAAAGTGGAGAAATGTGAGTTTGATCAAGTTCAGATCCAGTTCCTTGGCTATGTCATCTCGAAGGAAGATTTTGCCATATATCCTACAAAGCTAACCACAGTTCTGGAATGGCCTCAACCCACCTCATTAAAGGAACTACAGATTCTTGGGGTTCTCCAACTATTATCGTAAGTTTATAAATAACTTCTTTTATAAAGAACAAATCGTTGCTCCACTCACGGAGCTGACTAAGCGAAACAGAGACTGCAAGAATTGGCCTCCCGTAGCTGTGGAAGCTTTCTCTCATCTGAAAAAGGTCTTTTGTTCTGCTCCTGTGCTCCGCCATTCTGATCCTGACCTGCACTTCACTTTAGAGGTTGATGCCTCAGGGATAGGAGCAGGACCAAGAAATAAGAAGGCTGATGCCCTTTCCCGTCAATTTCCTCAGTCTAGTGATTCTTCTGAAGCTCCTATCGAACACATCATACTTGCCTCCTGTGTGGTTGCTCAGCTTAACACCTCTCTTCTTCAAAAACTGCAATGAGCCCAGTCAAGAAAACCTTCTGAAGCCCCTGCGGCTCCTGAGATTCTTTATGTTCCTCCAAACCTTTGCTCTCCCATGATATCCTTGGCTCATGACAGCAATCTGTCATGCCATCCTGGTTTGACAAGAACTCCTGTCCCAACACATGTGGTGGCCTACCATGAAGTCGGCCTCTCAGGATTATGTCAAAGCTTGTCAGACTTGTGCTGTTAATAAGACTCCCCATTCCCTACCTCATGGCCTACTTCAACCATTGTCCATACCTACACAACCATGGACACACATAGCCATGGATTTTGTTGTAGACCTCCCTCCTTCTAACCATCATACAGTCATATGGGTGGTGGTGGATCGGTTCTCCAGACTTGCTCATTTTGTACCTTTATCTAAGTTACCTACACCCCAAGAATTGTCCACTCTTTTTCTGTTACACGTGGTACTGCTACATGGTCTACCCGTAAATATTGTCTCTGACAGAGGACCTCAATTCATTTCTACCTTCTGGAGAAGCTTTTGCAAATTGCTCAGAACCACTGTATTTTTGTCCACTGGTTATCACCCCCAGACTAACGGGCAGATGGAGAGAACCAATCAGGATCTTGAAGCTTATCTCAGAGCATATGTCAATTCTCAACATACTAATTGGTCTGGGTTGTTACCCCTAGCTGAGCTTGCAAGGAACACTCATTGGCATTCTTCTCTATGATGCTCTCCCTTCCAGGCCGCAGCTGGTTATCAACCTTGTGTCTTTCCTCTTTCTGCTCAATCCACAGGAGTCTCTGCTGCAGAACGTTGCTTCACTGACCTCACTACCCATTGGCAATGAATACGCTCTCAGCTACTCTCAACCATCTCCAGATACAAGAAGTTTGCCGATCATCATCGAGCTAATATTAGTGCCTTTTCTGCAGGTGACCGTGTCTGGGTCTCTACCAGACATATCCGCTTACGTCAACCCTGTCACAAATTAGGACCTAGGTATATTGGTCCTTATAAAATCCTCAAAAGACTTTCTCCTGTTGCCTTCAGAGTGGCCTTGCCTAAGACCTTGCATTTTCACCCAGTCTTTCATATCTGCTTGCTTAAACCCTACATCACAAACAGGTACACTTGATGCAGACGTCCTCCTCCTCCACTCCTAATTAATGGGGACCTGGAGTATTAGATTTCCAAAATCCTGGATTCCAGAATCAGCGCGCAGGCAGCTCCAATACTTAATACACTGGAAAGGTTACTCTGTGGCGGAGCTTTCCTTGGTTCCTGCCCGAAATGTGCATGCTCCATCTCTGGTCTCCAAGTTCCATGCTGCTCACCCTTCAAAGCCGACTCTGGTTCCCCGAGGGGGGACTATGTCACGCAGCTCCGTTGCCTTGGATGCGGCGATTGCTTCTTGCGAGTGGTGATGATGTCATCGCCGCACATCAAGTTACTTTGATGCTGGTTCTGATTGCAGCTGGGTGCCCTCCCTGGTGCAAATCCACCCCTATTTAAGTACCTCTGTTTCCTGCATTCATTGCCTAAGTATAGGTGTTACTGTGTGTGCTCCTAGGTGCTTTATTACTTGAATTGCCACATTGCCTTATCTTTGCTGAACTCTGCCTGTCTGACTACTCTGCCTGATTAACCCTTGAACTGCTGGATTGCCTTATAATTGCTGAACTCTGCCTGTCTGACCACTCTGCCTGTTTAACTGCTAAACTGCTGAATTACCTTTTGTTGCTGACCTCTGCCTGTTCCTGACCATTCTATTGATTTACCCCTGAACTGCTAAACTGCTGGATTTCCTTTTGTTACTGACCTCTGCCTTTTCCTGACCATTCTATTGCTTTACCCCTCAACTGCTATACTGCTGGATTGCCTTTCTGTTGCCGAACTCTGCCTGTCTCTGACCATTCTCTGCCTTAATCTTATTGCTGTGAAGGACTACCCTGTTTACAGTGAGTACTGCTTACCTCCTTTCTTAAACTCAGTTTTTTCTGGGATATTTCCTCATCCTTCCTCTTGACGACGGGATAAGAAGACTACTGGCCAAGTTTGGTCTGATTGGGAAATATCCCACAAGCATTACAACTTTTTGATTAAAGGGGGGAAAGAATGTCAAAATAATAATGTGCAAGGGTACATTTTCAATTTAAATAGAAGCATTTACAGCAATATACTTCCAGTAGCAAAAATGCTTCTAGTAAAAGATTTTACTGTTTTTCAAAGGCATACGCATATAGGCTGTAAGGGCTTGTGTGCCAGTATTTTGAAGCTCAGGGACCTAGTGATGGTGTGTATTGCTTTAGTGAAGACTTTAATTGTGACATACAAGCCACTGCTCTCTGAGAAGGCATGGTGGTTGAATAAAGGTGCACAGCATATGTGCGTTTGCAGCTAAAAACATTAATAACTATTACTAGAGTCATTTTGCTAATGGAAATATATTGCAAAATTGCTTCTATTTAAAATTTTAATGCACCCAATTACTTTGTATCCCTTAAAGTTATACTATCTAACAAACTCTGGGGCCTTCAAGAAATATTTGTAATAATCATTCCACACTTTAATTACAAGTCGACTATATGCAGATAATAAAGTGACTGGATTTAGGTGAGTGGAACTCAAGTGCAGAAATAGATACAAAGGAAACAAAAAATCAGTTTAAGGTTTTAATAAAACGATAAACCGAAACTAAGAATTGGCCAAAGGACGGTTACTGGGAGATTAGTCCAGCAACAAGGTACCAAAGGGTAATACAAGAGCAAAGTCTAAGGTCAGCTCAAAAGTCAGAGGTGGTGAGGCTGGTACAGGATACACGGTAAGTACAGTTGGTAAAGCAGGCAAAGGAAACCCAGCATGTACAGGTGATGAAGTTGGTATGGTATACTAGGTAAGTGCAGCTGGTATAGCAGTATTCAGGTAACTTGCCACTAGTACAGCAGGTACAGGAGACTCAGCAGGCACAGGAAAAACAGCAGGTACAGGTGGTGAGGCGGGTATGGTATACTAGGTAAGTGCAGCTGGTACAGCAGGATTCAGATAAGTTGCAATGAGGAAACAAGGTAGGTACAAGGAAGATTAGTAACACAGGACACGAGGTGAGATGATAAGCAGGTAACAGGTAAGAACAAGGTTGATTGCTCAATAACTTAGCCCAGAGTGAAGGGCTGAGTCAATTTATATAGGAGCTCCCCTGTGGCCACTTATGTGGGAGTTCCTAAAATGAGGCATGGTACTTTTAAATTAACGCAGCATGAGGTCCGAGCACCTAAGGAGGACACCAGCCACCCTAGGAGACAGGCTTCAGCATTCCTCATAGAGGGATTCAGAAGCAGGAGCCTGTCGTGGGAGCAAGGTTAGGTAAGTACCTGATAAGGTAATGTATTTAGTTGCATGTCCATTTTTTTTGTTTTATTAATTATTGTGTCACAATAAAAATACTTTAATATTAAAACTGTTAGGTATGTTGTGTAAATCAGATGGTACTAATCCCAATAAAATCCATTTTAATTCCAGGATGTAACACAACAAAACTTGGGAATGACCATTGGGTGAATACATATGAAAGGCACTGCACCAACATAAAGTTGCTGGAGACACTCTCAAGCTCTTTACAACTGTGTCCAGAGCATATCCTATTTAAAATGTGTTACAACATTTTCCATCTTCACAATAAAGATTACAATATTAAATGAACAACCCCATTAATGGTTTTAACATGTAAAGATTTTTTTGTTCACATATACACCTTGTTATCTTCTCTTTATTCATTTAAGTGGTGCAATGTTTTGCCTACATATTCATATTCGACAAGACAGTTCTATACATTTCATGATCACAGTTCCAGTCTCTAGAAAAGTAGCAGCCACCACTATGTTACATATCAGCATTTAAAATATAATTTTCTTGGGAATTAAATAATGTGTTTGCTGTTAAGTAGTTCAGAGAGGAAACACAATTAAACTGCATTATTTTTATGCCAAGAATTAAGGGCTATTGAGTATATTGTAATTATGTGAACTAAAATGTAATTTATTTATTGTTAATGAAAACTCACCATACAAATACTCATCAGTATAGTTTCACAACAAAAATACAGAGCCAACTACAATTATTTTTTCCTGTCTCCAGTGCACAAACAATAAAATAATAAATAAATAAAAATATATATTTTTTTATTTAGTGGGGATTTAAACTTGGGGATAATTTCTTTATGGATCATCAAGAGGGGCCAGTTTGGAAACTGCTTTGATTGGTACTCTACCATAAAGCGCTTGGGGACTGGAGTAGAGATCAAGAAGACTTTGTTGCAGATATTGATGATGCTTATTTCCATGACATACAGTGGTTAAAGGGACATTTCTAATTTCCTTCTATTGTCTATTTTTTTGTTCTCTTGGTATCCTTCATAAAAAAGCATACATGGGTGGCCTCAGGAGCAGCTGCTGATTGATGACTGCACATATATGCCTTTTTTCATTGATTCACCCTATGTGGTCAGCTAGCTCCTAGTAGTGCATTGCTGCAAAGAGAATAAAGAAAATGTGGTAATAGAAGTAAATTGGAAAGCTGTATGATCTATTGGACTCATAAGAGAAAAAGCTTGGTTTCTATGTCCCTTTAAGTCACTGGCTGTATCAGTCTGGCAATATGGCATATAATGTAGCATTGACTGAATGGAACTTTCGTTGGTACAGAGCTCTGCTTGTCACTAGACTAGATTAATGAATAACCTTCTTAAGGGACACAAATAACAATACATAGTTGTTCTACAGTACAAACGTAGTAACTCAGAAACGCTGGAAATCAAAGGGACCTGTTGCTGTGGCAGTCGGGTGTGTGGGTGAGATTGTGTACTCTGAGAATGGGCATATTCATAACATCTTAAGTGGAAGAAAACCCAAACTCCCATCTGGACAGATTAAAGTGCAATGTATTGCGCCAGACTCCCGGAGCTTGTGTGATCTGTCATCAAATTATAACCTGGGAACAAGTCATCTAAAAGTAGGAAACTAAATGGACAGTAACAGGATCTGTTTTGAAAGAGACAGGAATGTAAATATTACAAAATGTACAAATATAATTATACTGAATTTGTATAAAAAACATAATCAATTGGAGTTATACGAAATAAGTTATTATAAAATGTTAATCTAAATATTAGTTAGACTTTGGGTTCGATTTATAGACACTCCGTAGGCTGCGAGGGACGAGAAAATTAAGGCTCATTTCTACTATCTTTTTTAGCCAATTACTAATGTGCATTCTTGCAACAAATATGTGCTCATGCACGAGGTACCCCATATATGATGTCTCTCAAATCAAAGAAGAAACACTATCAATACGGAGAAACAGTACTTGTCACCTCAACGCTTCAGAATGACATTTACAATACAGATTCTGTAAATGCATGCCATTTTAACCCCTTATCGACCACGACAGTAAAGTCAAAATTAAAAATTTATGATTCGGATAGAGCAGGCAAATTTTAAACAACTTTCCAATTTACTTTTGTTATCAAATTTGCTTCTTTCTCTTGGTATCTTTTATTGAAGAGTAAAACTAGGTAGGCTTATAAGAGCTCAGGAGTGTGCACGTGTCTTTAGTACTCTATGGCAGCAGTGGTTTGCAACACTGTGTAACAAAGCTACAAATAATAATGTTGCAAACCACTGCTGCCATCGATTACTAAAGACACGTGCACACTCATGAGATCTTATGATCCTACTCTTCAATTAAAGATACCAAGAAAACAAAGCAAATTTGATAGCAGAAGTAAATTGGAAAGTTGTTTAAAATTGCATGCTCTATCTTATCCATAAAAGTTTTGACTTTACTGTCCCTGTCTCTCGCCGCCAGTGGTGAGACCGTGCTATTATGACCTCCCTCCGGCAGCCCTCCCTATCAAAAAAATCAAGCCCCATAGAAAGACCAATGGCGTACAGGGTATGTTGCTGGTCCTTAAGGGGTTAATATGCAAATGTTTATTTTGTTATCGGAAATTTTCTCTGGATAGAATTACAGTTGCCTTGGTGACTTCACAGGCGCTAATGTAGTTGTTCCAGCACATTCTCAAGAAACAGTTTAATAATAATTACTTCTTACCACACACAATTCTGGAACATTCATATAAAAAGCTAATAAATAATCCTCTTTAAGGACAAATTAAAGAAATAATTACAAAAAACAATGTTTTTTTCCCCCTTTTTGTTGCACAGATTTATAATCATCTTCAGCTGTTTTGCTATAATGATGTGTGGCTGAGTGAATAATTATTTTATAGTTTTCACATTTGTTTCATATTGTAAAGCTGTATCGTGTGTGTCATAAGACATCAGATAATTAGAAACAAAATTGGCAACAGGGTGTCTGCTTGTGGTTTCATGGCTTAAATGACTTGATGATTATGCAATATTATACTGCACAAGAATAAAAAGGCAATGCTGCATTCCTCTCTAGATTGATTTGTTGAAATATAAGTAATTAAATACTTTAATTTTATTATTTTCCTTTGAAAAAAAGTTTAAAGTGACATCTGTATAGAGCTGCATAATATATGACTACTTTATAAATAGCAAAAAAACAATAATTGTACTAAAATACTCTGCTTTGTTGAGCATTATTTATTTCCTTCTGCAATTTCTTAACATATTAGGGGAAATATTAAATGTTTTGAATGCATTGACATCTTGTTTGTTGCAATTGTTTTATTGGGTGGAGCCAATCAGGACTGAATAGAGTAGACTAGCCACGGTCATTATGTTAGCGAGAACTCCATTGTTTGTTAGTTTATTATCTTATCATCTCTGCTTAAGTCAATTAGGAACAGATATGTATACATGAACAGAAAGAAAAGCAGTCTGCAAGGAATGAACCACCTGTGAGTAGATTCTTTTAGCCCAATTGTGCTTTTCACAGAGGGAAAACTTTCCTGAAGTATATCAGTCTGATCCCTCCTATTAAGGTCAGTCCAGCCCCCAAATACCAGGCAATCCTCTCAACAACTGAAATGACAACCCCAGATAATGGTTTCAACCTCATTTGGGTCTTGTCAGTGAGGTGCTGCCATATCCTGCTAAGCACAATGGGAAAGGAGTCCTCATCTGGTTCCCCCATCACTCTTAGGGAGACTTTCCCCAAGGTCATAATACAAATAATACTCCCTGCACACCCTGTAGCATGTGTCACTGATAACATAGTTTAAGTTTTTCAATTCTAGAAGATCTTGAAGTGCACGTGTCAGACCTTGTATCCTACAGAAAGAGAAACAGTCTGCCAGGAACGAACAACAGCTCAGTGGCTTGTTCTATGACCGGTTACCACCTGGGAGTAGCTTCTTTTAGCCCACTTGTGCTTTTCACACAGGGAACAGAGGGCCGCAGAACAAGCCACTGAGCTGTTGTTCATTTTAGGCAGACTGCATCTCTTTCTGTAGGATACAAGGTCTGACATGTACACTTCAAGCTCTTCTAGAATTGAAAAACTTAAACTCTGTTACACATGCTACCGGGTGTGCAGTTTTGTACCTCTGGATAGCACATGAATTGTGCTGCTGGATACCCTTGCACACCCTGAAGCATGTGTAAATCATAACTGTATGGGTTAACATGACTAATGTGGCATAATATAATATATTTGTGCACCTGGGATGCTCCAGTGTCATTCCTGAGCAAGGCACAGATGCTGATTGGTGGATACGTATGTCCCTCCTTATTGGCTCATCCACCATGTCCCTTTTTAAGCAGCAGCAATACATTGCGTCTGGATGTGTGACTGCTTGCAGCTTGTTTTAACCCTTTAGAAACATTCCATAACACAAGTTGCCTTATTTCATATGAGATTACTTGATTTTTTTCTGCTAAGTTTAAATAAAAATAGAGTTACAGCTATGCATGTGCACCCATATGTGCTGGTTTCTTCACATTGTGTTTGTTGTGTGAATGTGCACTCAGTCCTTCCATCGATCGCAGACAGAATACTAATGAATCAGGAGATTTACCATTCAGACCTAAAGCCTATGCTTCCTGGAACCTACACTATATTGATTGCAGACTGATGTTAGTGATACTTACTTTGAGCTTTTAATGTGTCAATAGCTTCTATCCCCTGAGAGGACAACGTATTAATGGATGTTTAATGCAAACAGGGCTGTGCATACAAATCAATGCACCATATTGAGTTAAAAATGGATGACACTCGAGCTTAGCAACCAAGTTGTGCACAAAACAAGCAGAAGGAATAGAAAGATGATAAGGTTGTGGTGGTTAAAACAAACAGGTTTTGAATATGACAAGGACACAGCACATGACCAGATGGTACGATTAGCTATAGCGCCCCCTCTGCCACTGCACTGCCCACTGTCTGTTTAGCTCCACACTGCTTATAACTTCTTTTTCTCCTCTTTTACTTTCTTGTTTCTTTAATTTATTTATGCACATCCGTCATCTGTCACTGTTGGTTCTACAATGCGTAACAGAGCTGTGTTCTTTCCCAAATCCTTGCTCCTATATACACAAAGGCAGGAAATACCCCCTGCCTGTACAATGGTAGATCCCCTATCAAAGTGGAATTACCTGCATACAAATCTATTGTTAAATACTGCGCTTTATTGCAGCAAGTAAAGCTTAATAATTCAGGGACTATCCCAGTTGTAAAGCTCTGCGCTTTGTTCCTTAGTTCACGTATTTCTTTAGGAATGATATAAACATTTAATATACTTTGAAAGGAAGATGCACAACATAAATGCATTCAAATAAACTGTCACACTCATATATACACTGACTGTGATAAAAACGATTAATATGAATATTAATACATTGTTTGTATAAGGCTTAAAAGGTATATGGTATATGACAATGTATTTAAATAGTTAAAGTTAATAATTCCTCCTAAAAATAGGGGAACTTAAAGGTGGGAATGGGTTAGAGCAGTGATTTGCAACCTTTTTTTGGCCGTGGCACACTTTTTTAGTTTAAAAAATCCTGTGGCACACCACCATCCCAAAATTTTACAAAATCACACATTGTAGCCTAATACAGGATATATATACAGTATTTATATATATATATATATATATATATATATATACACATACATACACACACACTGTACTGTGCTGTCATGCCATGCCTCCTACAAACTATACATGACATATTGACATTCATTCACAAACACCCCCGCACTGTTGTAAGTCTGCCACGGCACACCTGAGGATCTCTCACGGCACACTGGTTGAAAACCACTGGGTTAGAGCTCCCAAACAAACTCCTTGCAGGGTAGACCTGTGTATCCCTGGAAGGCAGTGCCTTGATACCAGATATATATATCAGAAAAATATAAGAGAAGAAAAAGAAGGTAACTTGTGGCACACTTGATTTGAGAGCCTAAGCAACCGAATAATTAACAGAGTAGGCACTAGGAAGATAATATTTAAAACATAACTTTTATTGAAATGCCAAAAATAAAAACTGAAATGTATGTGAAAATTAAAATTAAAATAGGGTGTATTTGTTATTAACCATATGTGCAATAAAGTCAAAAGACCTGTTACAGCCCATCACACTTATAGGGATAACTAGTTGTCTATTGTTAGGTAATATACCAGAGGATCTCTATTGATTCCCATATATATCCCCATGTCACTTATAATAAATGTCAAATACCCCTAAAGATGACATGGATTGTCATAGATATGTTGAAAGTATTAAAATCAAAGTACAAATAAATGTGTTACTTTCAAGACCACACCATTTTTAATATAGAATAGGACGTAACTCTCCTTGCGATATGGGGGGAAAGAGATTCCCCCAACAAAAAATATAATCTTAGATGGGTATGGCTTAGTCGTGTGGTAGATAGGAAATATATCCATATTATCTAAATATATATGTTTAGAGAAACCAATTGCTTATAGATACCAGAGAGAGCGTTTATAAACTACAAATTATTTAATTAAGAATTACTTGGGGAATTATTCCCCTCTTTTCTTTGCTGGAGAAGCGACTTCTTTATATAATACAAAACTGTGTTTTTGGGAACCACTTTATGATTAGAGACGATATTAGACTTATCCTTGTGACAACTATAACTATAGCGTTACTACATTGAGCTGCCGGCTATACCTGGCAATTGAATATAATACTTAGGGTTTCAGTCGTGGGGCACAATATATGCCTAACTATTAATCGTTGGGGAAGTAATACTGATACTTTTATAAAGTCAAGTCTAACTGTTAGAGCTTGCTTGGGGGGTGCGCTGTGACTCATTTTTTTGCACTCTCCCGGTATCTATGAACATTTGGTTTCTCTAAACATATATATTTAGATAATATGGATATATTTCCTATCTACCACACGACTAAGCCATACCCATCTAAGATTATATTTTTTGTTGGGGGAATCTCTTTCCCCCCATATCGCAAGGAGAGTTACGTCCTATTCTATATTAAAAATGGTGTGGTCTTGAAAGTAACACATTTATTTGTACTTTGATTTTAATACTTTCAACATATCTATGACAATCCATGTCATCTTTAGGGGTATTTGACATTTATTATAAGTGACATGGGGATATATATGGGAATCAATAGAGATCCTCTGGTATATTACCTAACAATAGACAACTAGTTATCCCTATAAGTGTGATGGGCTGTAACAGGTCTTTTGACTTTATTGCACATATGGTTAATAACAAATACACCCTATTTTAATTTTCACATACATTTCAGTTTTTATTTTTGGCATTTCAATAAAAGTTATGTTTTAAATATTATCTTCCTAGTGCCTACTCTGTTAATTATTCAGTTGCTTAGGCTCTCAAATCAATGTATTTAAATAGAAAGGGCTATAATGTGTATATATATATATATATGTCTAACTATATGTATGGGTATATATATATATATGTGTATATATTTGTATATATTTGTACAGGCATACCTCAGAGATATTGCAGATTCGGTTCCAGAGAAGATTGCAATAAAGCAAGTCACTGGTTTCCCAGTGCATATAAAAGTTATGTTTTCACTATACTGTAGTCTATTAGAGGGACATGAAACCCACATATTTTCTTTCATTATTTAGAAAGAGCATGCAATTTTAAGAAACTTTCCAATGTACTTATATGATCTATTTTGCTTCATTCTCTTGATATCCTTTGTTGAAAAGCTTGTCTAAATAGCCTCAGTAGCTGCTGATTGGTGGCTGCACATTGATGCCTCATGTGATTAGTTCACCCATGTGCATTACTATTTCTTCAACAAAGTAAACCTAAATAATTAAGCAAATTAGATAATAGAAGTAAATAGGAATGTTGTTTAAAATTGTTTTCTCCATCTGTATCAAGAAATACCTTTTCCGGTGAGAAGGCGGAGCTTTGATGCATGCTGCTCCAGGTCGGCGTATGGGCCGATGGTTGTTACCTGAGCCTTCATTCCTTGCCCCCTATTGCCGCTGATGTTTGGGGCGTTTAGCGAGGCGTGGATCACGCCAGCAGGAATAGGAAACCCTAAGGCTGTGTGGGCCGCGGAAGATACCGCTGCTAGGTTGTATAAGTGGAGAAAGCTGCAACTATAAAAAAAAACTCTTTACACAGACCTACAATAAAGCTAAATAAGTTTGACCTACCGCGCTGATGTTGCCTGACTGACGGGGGCCATTGTGGAAAGCGGTTGAGACAGTGCTGGATTGAGAGCTGTTCATGTTGTGTGCTGGTGGTGTAAAGTGACTCTTTTCCCTGGAGGGCAGTGTTGAGCCGGTGTGCTCCTAAGCGGACGGAGGAGGTAGCGGTGTGTGCTATCTGGAGGGCAGTTGTGCAGCTGTCCGGGAGAGCGGTAGGCGTGCGGAGGGATCTGGACGTCACGCTCTTGCAGGGCAGCAACGCCAAAGTCCCGGCTACAGCCTCCGTGCTGGATGTTCTGAAGTCCCCTGGAGGAAACTGGATGTGAATGCAAGGAGCAGCTTATAGAAACACCCCAGCTGAAGATTCCTGACCCCGCTGTGTGGCCATCTATTCGCAAGTTTTCTATGTGTTATTTCTTTATTAAAATTGACATTTCTCCGGTCTGCCCAGGTCAGTCAGGCTTAGTATCTGTTGGCTATCAATAAGGTTGGCAAGCTATGTTATATTGGGACTGTGAATAAGCAATGCTGATATCCCCGCATTCTCAAAGTGCTGAAGAGGTTATTGTGTTGCTGATATAGTGTTCTTATAAGAGGAGGGAGAAGAAGGGAGGAAGGAGAAGGAAGAAAAAAAAGAAAGAAAAGGAGAAACAGCCTAGTACTCTGATGATATAGGAACCCTTGGTACTTTAAATTCAGGAACTGGACATATATAAGGAGTTAAAGAGCTACTGTTGTGAATATCTGGACCTGGGTTTCTGGACTGTTTTTTGAAATACAAGATCCTTTTTTTCTTTTTTTTTAATTCTAGGTGGACTTGAATTGTTACCTTTGCAAAGTATAAGGCTGGGTGGTCTCTGAATAAGTCTCTGACCGACAGTCTGAGGGGCTTTTCTGTTTTGCCCGGCATTTTTCAGAGTGTCATTCAATAAGATTTATTTTTATAAATAATATTGCTAGGGCATATAAATGTGTAATTGCAGTATTAGAATGATATGGTGTGATAAGCTGTCTTAAGCCTTAGCCCAACTTGTTTTTTCTTTTCTTTTTTCCATTTATTTTTTCGGGCATGTTTTTTGGGGCATAGCCCCTGTGCACTAAATGTTAAAAGAGGGGTAATCACAATATTATTTGTTCACATTATTTCACGAGTTTGTTTATTGTATAGATATTTTGAATTGTTATTTCACAGATCACACCCCCAACCAGGGATATTAGTTAGATCACGATTTAGATCAGTTAAACTAGGAAGGGAACCACGAACAGACGTAGTTATTGTCTGTTCAGTTCAGGTGGTCCCTATAGAAAGGAAGCAGCAGCAAACAGGGTAGGAGAAGGATTAGAGAAGCCTGAACCACGCACATATCACAATTATTTGCCTTAGGGGATTGTCTTTTTTCTTTTTTATATCTCCTCAGGCTGTGTTCTTTTTTGTTTCTCTTTTTAAATTCTACACTTGATGGAAAAGTTTGTAACACACGGGAAAAATAATTCACCCAAAATGCCCGTGAAATCTAGAGAAAAAAAAAAATACCAAGTTGGGTGATACTAGTGTGGACTTATCATCTGAAAATGTATCAGCTATTATTGATACCCAGGTGTTAATTGGTCAACTCACAGCTATTTTCTCTCCCCAATTTGAGGGAATCAAAAAGGAACTTGGAGCGATCTCTACGGAGAAAGCAACACTTTCCGCTGAGGTTAAACAATTCTCTGTCAGAATAGGGGAAGCAGAAAATAGAATTTCTACAGTAGAGGATAAGGTGTCGATTCAAGAGGGTATTATCCAAGCCCATGAGGCTAAACTAAATAACATGCAATTACGTCTGGAGGATCTCGAGGATCGCTCCAGGCGTAATAATATTAGAATCATTGGCCTACCGGAGTCTTTAGAATTTGAGGATCTTATTAAATTTACTTCTATTACTCTCCCCCAGGCCATTGGTGTAGCGTCCCATCTGCTCCCCCTAGCAATTGAGAGGGCACACAGAGTTGGTCCTAGGAGAGATACAGCTTCTGGGTCAGTTAAACCTAGGATGTGTATCGTAAAATTGCTCAAATTTCAGGACAAACTTGAGGTATTAAAACTAGCAAAGAAAGCAGCCACTTTGACATTCGGGAACAGCAAGATATTGCTTTTCCAAGATTTCTCTGCAGAGACATCAGCACGGAGAAGAATAATGGCACCTTTCTGCTCTCAGCTGATTAGCAGAGGCATAAAAGCCAATCTATTTTATCCAGCTAAAATTATAGTTGAAAGTAAGGGGGCTAAATGTATCTTTAATGAAGTTACAGAAGTTAAAGAGTTTATCCAGACTCTAGATCCCTAATGAAATCCAAACTTACGAGTACAAGGTGGTCTGGGAATCTGGGTCTGGTTGGCAAAATAGAGTTAACATGTTTCGTTTTCTCCAAGATAAATTTTCTTATTTGTTTTTATATACAGATATATGTAATGCTAGTATTCTATTGCTCTATGTTAGTAGAGTTTTTGAATTTGGTGGCTAAGAAAGAGCAACTGCAAGTTATTAGACATCTGATATTTATTAATTTTCTCTTTTTTTTCCCTTCCTCTCTTTCTCTCTTTCTTTTTCTTCTCCTCCTCCACCGTTGTCTCTCTTGTCCTCTCTCCTTCCTTCCCTTCCGTCAATTTCCGCTGGATATTTAGTTTTCGGGTAAGGTCATGCGTAGCGGGGTTGCAGTAATTCAGGCAAGATGATGGAAAATAGCTTTAAAATACTATCATGGAATGTGGGAGGGATTTCTTCTCCGGCAAAACGTAAGTTAATCATTAAGATACTCGCTAAAGAGAAGCCAGATTTAGTGTTTTTGCAGGAAACCCATCTGAACGGGGCCGAAGCTGCTAAACTCAAATTAAACTGGGTCGGTAAAGTAATTTCCTCTTCTAGTACTTGTAAAAAACGGGGAGTTGCTGTGTTATTTCACAAGGATTTGAATTATAAAATTATACATGTTGAGATTGACCCCGCGGCCAGATTTATATTACTGCAAGTTATGATTAATTCAGTGAAATATATTTTCTGTAACATTTATGCCCCAAATACATTTTCAACTATATTTTGGGAGCATATCCAAAACAAAATATTCCCTTTTCAAAGAGAAAACTTAATCTTATGTGGAGATTTCAATATTACTATATGCCCAGAGTTAGATCGCTTTTCAAAAAAAATGCTGCAGAATATGGAAAACACGCCAAGTATTTTAAGAGATTCTGTGTTAAATTTGGTTTGACTGATATTTGGCGAGTTCAGAACCCGTGGGTTCGTGCTTATACATGTGAGTCAAAAGCTCATAGGACTTTCTCCAGGATAGATCTTTTTTTGATCTCAGAATCATTAGTAATACAACAAGTCAAAGCTGGCATTGGTGAGTTTATGATATCCGATCACGCTGTCATTTCTTTATGCTTCATTAGATCAGAGGAGATCAAGTCCCCTGGATCCGTTTTCTGCTTTCCTCGTTTTTTATATACTAATGCTCGGTTTACGTCATGGATTAAAAAGACATGGCACGAATATGTAACTTTGAACTTTGAATACAGGCATAAAGTAGAGACTTTCTGGGAGGCTGCCAAAGTAGTGATACGTGGAGAAATTATTGCTTTTATGATCAAACGCTCAAAAAAAAATGAAGGAGCAGGGCCTTCAGTTGGCTAATAATGTTAAGACGGCGTATAGGAAAGTTCATCTTGATCCTTCCTCTTTGAATTGGTCAGCATATTTGGAGTGTAGGAAGGTAAGAGATGTCTTTTTAAAACAAAAATCACAAGAGGAGGAGGCTAGACTGAATTTAAAGTACAAGAGCTTTCATGGGTGCTCTGCAAAGCATTTGGCGCGTCTCACAAGAAATAGAAAAAAGAAGAATTTTATTGCTGTTATCAAAAGTGGTGATGATAGGTTTTTCAAATCAGTTGAAATCAGCCAAGTAATTCACAAGTATTATCAACAACTGTATACCGAGATTGATATTAATCAATATTCCCAGAATATTTTCTGGTCTAAAATTATAACTCCTAAGATTCAAGAAGACGAGTTGGTAATGTTAAATCAACCGATAACTCAAGAGGAAATTAGCGATGCAATTGATAGACTTAAACTAAATAAAGCAGCTGGACCAGATGGGCTCCCCGCTGAATTCTACAAATCATTTAAGGATGAGCTATTATCGGTTTTGGAGGAATTATATAATAATTATTATCTTTCCGAATATGATACTTCGAAATGTTTTGCGGCTGCAAACATTTCACTTATATTGAAAAAAGGCAAAAATCCGGAAGATCCGGCCTCTTATAGGCCTATTTCAGTCCTTAATACTGATTATAAAATAATGGCGGGGATCATTTCAGCTAGGTTGAATTGTTGCTTACAAAAATTGATCCATCAGGATCAGACAGGGTTTATGTCATCAAGAAATTCAACTAAGAACATGCGAAAGCTTACCGCCTTTTTGGATTATGCATGGAGTCTAGATCAGGAGTCAAATAATATGGTAATAGCAGATTCAGCAGTCTTGACTTTAGACGCGGTCAAGGCTTTTGACTCCATCACCTGGGAACATTTATTTCATTCGCTGGAAAACTTTGGGTTTTTAGGTAATTTCATTCGATATATTCATAAAATTTATTCAAACCCTATTTCTTATCTACTGGTAAACGGTATTAGGTCACCAGAGATAATTTTATACAGAGGCACCAGGCAGGGTTGTCCATTATCTCCTCTCTTATTTAATGTAGCAGTAGAACCCTTAGCGGATAGATTTTGCGATGTCTTAACTGGTATCCCACTTGGTCTATATAGTCTGAAGACTCTGCTTTATGCAGATGATATTTTACTCTTTGTAAATAATGTTCATAATTGTATTCCAGTAATCATGCAGACTCTTGCTGAGTTCAGTTCCTTTTCGGGTTATGCGGTCAATTTGGAGAAAAGTGAACTGATGTGCACAGGTAATAGTCTCTCTTGTGTGGGGGATATACCATTCAAAATAGTGAAGTCAATTAAATACTTGGGACTAGAACTACACAAAAATCCAAAATTATGGTATGGGGCAAACTATTCTCCATTATTCGTAAAAGTCAAAGAGGATCTTCAGCTTTGGGTATCTTATCCCCTGTCAATCTCAGCGAAGGTTAACTTAATAAAAATGATTATTTTTCCTTGTCTTCTTTATGTTCTTCAAAACTTACCTCTTTTTATATCTAATTCAGACGTAAAAAAATTATATAGTTATTTTTCTAATTTTATCTGGAAAAACAAAAAACCCAGAATAGCTCTAGCGAAACTTATGCAGAAGGCAAGTGCGGGAGGGTTAGCCTTACCGGATGTTAAACTATATAATGTAGTGGATCTGGTAAAATTCGCTTTTGATTGGGTTGCTGAAACTAACCTGATAACTGATAGTCAAGAGGAAGCATTTTATATTCGCCCTTTTTCGCTAAAAGCTATTCTGCATTGTAACGCCAAACAGCTTCCGTCCAATATCTGCAGAATGATATCTTTTAAAAATATCGTCATAGCATGGCATAAGTTTTGCCGTGCGATAGGAATAGATCCTTCCTTTTCTGATTTCCTTCCTATTCAAGGTAACCCCAAGTTTATACCGGGCATTTATCATAAGGTATTCAAATCCTGGGCAAATAAAGGTTTATTGCTGGTCAAGCAATTGTTGGACGAAAACCATCGGATACTTACAGCAGAACTTATTTTTCAGACCTATGATTTACCTAGATCAGATTTATTCGCTTATTTTCAAATTCGACACTATATACATGAGCAAAATTATGTGGGTAGGCAAGTGACAGCTTGGTCGGATATCAGAACTCTAATTCAAAAATTCATCGGCAGGGTCTCATCCATCTCGTTGATGTACGACATTATGCTGTCCAAAGAAAGTGAAAAATATCTGGATAAGATCAGTAATTGGTTATATCCAGTTATTACTGAGATAGATAATGAAAAGATTGTTCAAAGTTTTAATATGTTAAACAAATGTAGGATATCTATGAGCTGGAAAGAATCGCATATGAAGCTCTTGAATAATTTTTACTTACACCCGCTCAAAATTCAAAAAATTTCTATTTCCAGTATAAGTAATTGTCCTCGCTGTGATAATCATAAAGCAGATTTATTTCACATGTTTTGGTTCTGCCCCAAAATCAATCAGTTATGGCTCAAAGTTTGTTTTTGGTTTAATGCTCTCTACGATATTAATGTGTCTGTGGCCATACAAGATGTGGTTTTATTGTTTAGTGCTATGGATAGCAGGTATCCCCGTTTGACCCGTATCTTGAATACGATTATTTTGGCGGTTCGTCATCTCATTCTCATGAACTGGAAAGCAAATAGAGTTCCGAGTTTTGGACTGGTCCTTAAAGAAATTCAAGAACAAGTAGTTTTTGAATCATTTCATTTATTGGATGCCTCTGAGAAGAGAATAGATGATTTTCTCTTGGGGGGGCTTCCAATCATTAAGTCTTATTCTGTTCCAATCCAAAGACAGATACTTTTCCTGTTCCGTTCGTCTATTAGTTTCGCAGAAATGGTACTTTTGGGGAAGTTTCCGGCCTCGTGGATCAGTAGTGGGCCATAGAGTATCCGACATTATTCGAGGGTGTATGATCGAGATATAGGCGGTGACGGGGGAGAGTGGGGATGGGGGAGTGTGTGTGGGGGGGGGAGAAGGACGGACAAGGGGATTTTTTTTTTTCTCTTCTTCCTTCTCTTCTTCGTTTTTTTTATATTCTCTGTGTTTTACATAGAGTAAAAAAATCCAGTAAGACAAAAAAAGATTACGGCAAAATATCTGTATTTATAATTTTTGATTTCTATTTGTATATACCTTTATGAAATGTTCTGCCGCTGTTTGTTTTCATTATAATATCATGTCTCATGGAGACTAATAAAAATTTATTTAAAAAAAACCAAAAAAAAAAAAAAGAAATACATTTTTTTGAGGTTTCATGTCCATTTAAGTGTGCAATAGCATTATGTCTAAAGATACAATGTACATATCTTAATTAAAAAATAACCATCATAAAAGATCATTGATCACAGATCACCATAACAAATATAATAATAATATTGACAAAGTTTGAAATATTGAGAGAATTACTAAATTGTGACGCAGAGACATGAAGTGAGCGAATTCTGTTGGAAAAATGGTGCAGCTTGATGCAGGGTCCCCACTAACCTTTAATTTGTTAGGCGCAATAATTATAGATATATATATTTTTTTAAATAATCAGATAAATATACAAAAATAAAAATTTCTTCCATGTGTAGAAAATTGGAATGTGAAATATAAATAACTTGCATCAGGTTGAGCGCATTTGATCTAACGCGATGTCAGGTAAACTCGTGTTTTTTTCCTTTATGCACTCCTTTGAAGTCAATGGGGCCAATTCATCAAGGGCCCTTGGTGCTCCTGTTTCCACGGGAGCCTTCAGACCGCTGCTTCTTAAGACCGCTGCTTCTTAACTGGTCCACTGCCTCTGAGGCTGCAGACATCAATCCGCTTGATACTATATGATCGGGTTTATTGACACCCCCTGCTAGCGGCCGATTGGCCACGAATCTGCAGGGGCGGCATTGCACAAGCAGTTTACCAGAACTGCTTGTGCAATGTTAAATGCCGACAGGGTATGCTGATTATGAATTGCTGAAAAAATGAATGCTGGCCATGATGGAAAGTGCATCACAGTGTGCTGCATATGGCGCTGTGTAGAGTGCCCATGATTACCCCTGTCCACTACCGAAAGCACCTTCAATGGAGACGTGTGTCAGAACTGGACCATGGAGCAATGGAAGAAGGGTGCCTGGTCTGATGAATCACATTTTCTTTTAGATTAGGTGTATGGTTGGGTGCGCGTGCCTTGTTTACCTGGGGAAGAGACGGCAGTAGGATGCACTATGGGAAGAAGGCCAGCTGGCGGAGTCAATGTTATGCTCTAGGCAATGTTCTGCTGGGAAACCTTGGGTCCTGACGTTCATGTAGATTTTGCTACAGACCATGTACACCTCTTCATGACAATGGTGTTCCCTGGTGGCAGTGGCAGGATAATGTACTCTGCAACACTTCAAAAATTGTTTAGGAATGCTTTGAGGAATATGACAGAGGAGTTCAAGGTGTTGTCTTGGCCTCCAAATTCCCAGATCTTAATGCAATTGGGCATCTGTGGGATATGCTGGAACAATAAATTACAATCCATGGAGGTCCCACCTCACAACTTGCAGGATTTAGATGATCTGCTGCTAATGTCTTGGTGCCAGATACCACAGGACACGTTCAGAGGTCTTATGGAGTCCATGACTCAACGCATCAGAGCTGTTTTGGCAGCACGAGGGGGACGTACACGATATTAGGCAGGTGGTTTTAAAGTTGTGGCTCATCAGTGTACAACCCCAATTCCGAAAAAGTTGGGACAGTATGGAAAATGCAAAAAAAACAAACAAAAAAAAGCAACTTAAAAATTCAATTCACCCTGAACTATATTGAAAACACATTATTTGATGTTTTACTTTGTAAATTTTATTTATTTAAAAATATACACTGATTTCAAATCTCATAACTGCAACATACTCCAAAAAAGTTGGGACAGTTACTGTTTCCCACTGTGTAACATCTCCTTTTTTTTTTTTATTAACACTTATTAAGAGTTTTGGCACTGAAGACACCAGTTGGTTAAGTTAAGCAAGCAGAATATTTCCCCATTCATCCAGTATGCATGACTTTAGCTGCGCAACTGTGCGGGACCCTTCGTTGCCTTATTTGCGCTTCATAATGCACTACACATTCTCAGTCAGAGACAGGTCAGGACTGCAGGCAGGCCATGCTATCACCCGCACTCGCTGCTTATGCAACCATGCGCTTGTAATCCAGGCAGAATGTGGTTTGGCGTTGTCCTAATGGGAAATACAGGGACCTCCCTGTAAAAGACGAAATTTGGATTACAGCATATGTTACATGCTACAAAATGTATACATATCTTTCTGAATTAATAGTGCCCTCAGAGATCTGCATTTTACCCATGCCATGGGCACTGACACACCCAAATACCATGACAGACGCTGGCTTTTGGACAGGACGCTGATAACAACTTGGATGGTCCTTTTCCTCTTTGGGCCGGAAAAAACGATGGCTGTTTTTTCCAAAAACTATTTGAAATGTTGACTCGTTGGACCACAAAACACGATTCCACTGTGCTACTGTCCACCTCAGATAAGACCGAGCCCAGAGAAGTCGTAGGAGCTTCTGGACAGTGTTGATGTATGGCTTCTGTTTTGCATAGTAAAGCCTTAAATGAACTTTATACATTAGATTTTTCTTTGCACACATGTTTTGTAGATGATCCATTTATGCAGCCTATACAGCTTTTTTTTTAAATTTTTTTAAAGTATAGTTATGCTTGTTTTCAAATAACATTGTGCTGATTTTCAGACTCCTAACCAAGCCTCCAAGTTTTAGGAGAATACTGATGTATACCTTCTCCAGCTTGATCCTGTTTAAGTAAAGAGTATTTTCATATGCAGAGGAAGGACTTCTAAGTAAACGGAGAGCTTCTAAGTAAGTTTTAAAAGGTTTTATGCTGGATTTTAGATCAGTATCTGTGCATATTATTCTTTATAGTAGTGTATATTACATGCAGTTAAATCAAAATTGGTGTATACTGTCCGTTTAACCTGCATCTGTGGATGCAGCGGCGAATGGTGTTGACTGACAAATGTTTACCAAAGTATTCCCAGGCCCATGTCAGGATATCCCTTACAGACTCATGACGGTTTTTGAGACAGTGACGCCTGAGGGATCGGAGATCAGGCGCATTCAGAAGTGGTTTTCGGCCGTGCCCTTTACAAACCAAGATTTGATCGGATTCCTTGAATCATTTAATTATATTGAGCACTGTAGAAGGTGAAATGCCCCAAATCCTATCGATTTGTCTTTGGGGAATGTTGTTCTCATACTGTTGGATTATTCGCTGACGCATCTGTTGGCAGATTGTGAGCCTCAACCCATCCTTGCTCTTGAAGGAATAGGCCTTTTTTGGAGGGTCCTTATACTCTATGATTACACGATTGCCTCACCTGTTTCACATCACCTTCTTATTTTAACTTATCACTGTGTTTTTAAAATAGTACAGGGTGAATTGAATTTTCAAATGACTCTTTTTATTAGATTTTTTGCATTTTCCTAGAAGGTGGCGGAGAGGTTAAGAAGCTGCGGTCTTACGACCGCTGCTTTTTAACTTCCGTTTCTTGCAGACCAGATACGATGGGGTGTGGATGCGGCATTCGCTGCTTAATAAATCGACCCCATAGCCTCTGTAGGGATTGTACGACTAACACCGTTATTTACTCAACAGAAGAGCAGTTTAATGTCAATTTAACATTCGTGTTCATCACAGTTTCTCCTTAGAAACAGCCGTAAGGTAAATATTTCATGTCTATTTGTTTATTACATATTTTATATCCTGAGTTAATACAATTTTAGCTGCGACAGCTGAGGATACAGATGGGAGCGATAACTAACTGGCTGCTGTAGCATCTCCAGCACAGACATAGCTGCAGGTGTTCCTGATTCAATGAAGGTGCTTTATTGTCATTGTTTGTTTGCGGATCCCGGGGATTAAAACATTCCATTGTAGAAAGGCTTGAAATGCAAAACAGGGGCAAATACAGTTTGATTAATCCTGATAGATTAAAGTAAATAAATAACAACCTATACCAGGGGTGCCCATCCTTTCCCCTGAGGGGGCACAGTTCCTTTCACTTGGATAGCCAGTGAGCACATTTTATATAAACTGAGATCTATATAATGTACTTACACAAGATTGTTACAGGGCTTAGCTTCAGTTTGTGCTGCACCTAGTTACTATGTTACAGTGATAAAGCTGTATCCAGACATCATGTGACGCCCATATTTATTTAAAGGGACAGAACATTCAGAACTAAACTTTTATAAATAAATAATATGTCATTTTAAACAACTTTCCATGGCATCCTCTGTTGCAGGGCTCGGTAGGCTAAAAGTAGCTTAGGAGCAAGCACTTTTTTACTATGTATAATATTGCTATAAACATTGTTGCAAAATGTTGCCAGATGGCTAAAGTCACGTGCATGCTCCTAAGATCACCTAGGATTACTCTTTAACAAAGGATAGCAAGAAAAGTACGAACATTTGATAATAGAAGTAAATTGGAAAGTTGTTAAAAATGTGACCCTCTGTCCAATCCATTTCATTTTCACTTTACTTTTTATTTAAATTCTGCCCTAATATCTTTTTCCACAACTTGAAGAGTAACACTGCCGTTTATGCATCAAAAACCACCCAATATTTAACCCCAATTTCAAGCTATCAAGTGCTTACCATACTGGCCTTCATTTGCATATTGTGTGATGTCACAGAACGAAACCTACTATTGTGTACTTTACCTTATTGTTTATTATTGCTTTTCAGGTGTTTGTATATTTGGATTTTGTTATCAAATTTAAATGGAATCTTAACTTTTTTCTGGGCACTCTCACATTGGTTGGGTATTTCTGGAGTTACTAAATATTGAAGAAATGTAGTTTTTCCTGTCTCTTCACATTGAAAATAATTAAACAAACCTACAGCAAAAAAAGCTGCATCAATCTTTATGAAATTTGCCATGCGGCTACAGTATATTGTTTAGTAAGTACTTTTTTTGGTTGAGTTAAAAGAAACTACACAAGCCACACACAATACACACACAACACACATATACACACACTCTACATATATAACACAGTACACATACACACTATAAAAAGACTACACAGACAATACACACACAACATACATATACACACACTCTACATATATATCACAGTACACATACACACTATACAAAGACTACACAGACAATACACACACAACATACATATACACACACTCTACATATATAACACAGTACACATACACACTATAAAAATACTACACACTTTACATACACTCTACATATATAACACAGTACACATACACACTATAAAAAGACTTCACACTTTACATACACTCTACATATATAACACAGTAAACATACACACTATACAAAGACTACACACTTTACACACACTCTACATATATAACACAGTACACATACACACTATACAAAGACTACACAGACAATACACACACAACATACATATACACACACTCTACATATATAACACAGTACACACACACTATACAAAGACTACACACTTTACACACACTCTACATATATAACACAGTAAACATACACACTATACAAAGACTACACACTTTACATACACTCTACATATATAACACAGTACACATACACACTATACAAAGACTACACACTTTACATACACTCTACATATATAACACAGTACACATACACACTATACAAAGACTACACACTTTACATACACTCTACATATATAACACAGTAAACATACACACTATACAAAGACTACACACTTTACATACACTCTACATATATAACACAGTACACATACACACTATACAAAGACTACACACTTTACATACACTCTACATATATAACACAGTACACATACACACTATACAAAGACTACACACTTTACACACACAGGGACAGATTTACAGCCCTGGTGTAGACACAAAAATCTGAAGCATGCTCCGTTCACCGTTGTGCTGGTGACCTTAACTAAGATGGCCACCAGCAGTGAAATAACAGTGACACGCTTGTGCTGCGGTCATCTTTGGTAAGGCTGCTGCAAGCATTGCGCATGTGCAGCATTCGACTTCCCCTGTGCATGCATAGTGCTGTTATTTCACTACCAGCAGACATCTTAGTTAAGGTCACCGGCTGAGCAATATTTATAATAGGCAGAGACAGGTGCCCCTCTATGAAGGGCACCTGTAGTGATATCCCTACTGTGCCTTTTTATAAATGCGACCCTGTACACACACACACACACAGAAATCATGTGCACATATACATTTTTACTATAAAAAACTAAAAAATGCATTGGAGTTTAAGTCCCCATTCAAACATAAAAGACAAGCAAATTCTAAAACTAAACTCTACCACAGAAAATGTAATAATATAATATAGTAATACAATATATTATTTGAAAATGGGGAATTTACATGTTTTTGACATTTGATTGAAAAATTAACTCTGACAACTATTAAATTAATTAATTAATTAAACTGTAGAGTTGTTTAAAATTGCATGCTCTAGCTGATCCATAAAAGTTAAAGGGACAGTCAAGTACAAAATAAACTTTCATGATTCAAATAGAGCATGTAATTTTAAACAACTTTCCAATTTACTTTTATCACCAATGTTGCTTTGTTCTCTTGGTATTCTTAGTTTAAAGCTAAACCTAGGAGGGTCATATGTTAGTTTCTTAGACCTTAAAGGCCGCCTCTAATCTGAATGCATTTTGACAGTTTTTCACCACTAGAAGGCATTAGTTCATGTGTGTCATATAGATAACATTCAGCTCACGCACGTGAAGTTACCTAGGAGTCAGCACTGATTGGATAAAATGCAAGTCAGTCAAAAGAACTGAAATAAGGGTGCAGTTTGCAGAGGCTTAGATACAAGGTAATCACAGAGGTAAAAAGTATATTAATATAACTGTTTTTGTTTATGCAAAAACTGGGAATAGGTACTAAAGGGATTATCTATCTTTTTAAATAACAAAAATTAATGTGTTAACTGTCCCTTTAAGATAAATAAAACAGTAAATTTCATTGTTGTAATAAAAAAGCACTAAGCAATGGGTTATACTTAATAGAAATTCTTGCAATATGTATTATTCATCATTTTAAAAGGATTTTACTATTTAGTTATTTCTTTTTTTTTTTTTTTTTACTTAGTTTGTGCAGGGTCCATTCCTTCCTGTCGCAGCCCCACAAGGAAGCTGTGGTCTCTACTAGAAGGCAAAGGAGTAGTTTAAACTTTGAAGTGGTTGCTAGGAGACACATGCACTAACTCCAGTGAGTTTCTTTCCCTTGCTCAGTAGAGGACTTTGCAGAAAAAACATGTGACAATAGAACTCAAGTTTAATAATGTTAGCTCCCTCACTAAAGGCAGTGTCTACAATGAGAATGTCTGTGCTGATTTAAATGAAAAAAACAAAAAAATAGTTTTCGAAATTTTCAAAAACATTCGAAAATATTTGTTCGAATAATAGAATGTTAAGTTATGTATTTTATATTACATTCAATTTCGAAATGTAATATTCAAAGTAGAATTTGAAATAGTATTTCTAGTCTACAACTGTGTTTTATAAATGTAATATTCAAATTTGAATGTAACATTCGAATTCGAATGTCACATTCGAATTCGAAAAGGGACATTTAAAAACTGTAAATAACATTCGATAATAGAATTTTTAAGAATATTCGTTCTTATCAACATTCGATTATGTAAATCAAATTTCTACAAGGAGCACTGTTTCATATCCCTTTAATGTTAAATGTACTCTCCCTATAATGAAAGTTATTTGTACATATCATATTTTTTTATTATTATTATTGTAGAATATTTTTGAGACTACACTGATCCTGGAGTATTTGAAACCTAAATATTTTTGTTAGGAAATAGGACTTAGTGGTAAAAACATTTTTTTTGTTTAAAATATGATTTTGTTATGCTTTTTAAAATGTAATTTAAAGTTGTAAAGTTTAATATTAAAATCTGAAAGGCATAACCAAGATGCCATTCGATATTCAAAATATTGTTGATTTATTGTGCTTTGAGTAAATATAATCGATTGTACAAATGATCTAAATTTAAAACATAAAGAGCCAGATTTCGAGTTGTGTGTTAACAGTTACACGCAAGTGAAAAGGGGTTTACTGGCGGTGTTTGCGCACGTTGGCTTTACCACTCGTATTACAATTTGAAAGTAAATGCGATCGCCTGAGCAATTTACAATTTACACGAGAATCACTGCAATCTCAGAGCTCTGTCACAAAACACATCATAATAACACTATCTAATAAAAATTATTTCAAAAAAATGTTATAAGGGCTCAAAGATATGGGGTCTCTCAGGTGTTAGAAAAAAAAAGGAAGGCAAAGAGATATTATTATTATTATTATTATTATTTATGTATAAAGCGCCAACAGATTCCGCAGCGCTTCCCATGGGTACAAGGATAACAGTACAATGGAGAAACAATACGATAAAAGACAACATTTTACAGATAAATACAGGGGGAATTGAGGGCCCTATTCCCGTGGGAACTTACAATCTAGATAAAGACATACTGTATATATGTCTGAATATTAAGGCAAGAAGTCTATTAACAACAAGAAGACACTGATGGACAAACAGAGCTTCAGAAATCAAGAAGGATTGCCAGCTTCCATCCTCTTAAATGCAGCTCCGGAGCTTGTGAGGAAGGAACCATATGGTCACTTGCTGTTAAACCCACTTACATTAATACACACAGCAATAGAACAGGCTTATCTATTTCAAAGCTGTTGGAACTTGTAATAGGTGACTTTAATTTTACAAGAATTGAGCCATATCACATCAGTTATTAATACATAACATCAGCTTGTAACCAATGTGACCAATTTATGTGTCCAGAGGTCTGGGATATAATAATCTTCCCTTTACAACCCATATCTCTTCATCACTCTATGTGTTCTTTATATGCATGGTGTAATACATAGACATAGATGGGTTTTTAAGACTACGGGGCCAAATTATCAAGCTCGGGTTGATTGACACCTCCTGCTAGCTGCCGATTGGCTGTGAATCTGCAGAGGGCGGTATTGCCCAAGCAGTTCTGGTGAACTGCTTGTGCAATGATAAATGCTGGACAGCTTGCACTTTGATAAATATGCCCTATGTTTTAATTACAGGGAGTGCAGAATTATTAGGCAAATGAATATTTTGACCACATCATCCTCTTTATGCATGTTGTCATACTCCAAGCTGTATAAGCTCGAAAGCCTACTACCAATTAAGCATATTAGGTGATGTGCATCTCTGTAATGAGAAGGGGTGTGGTCTAATGACATCAACACCCTATATCAGGTGTGCATAATTATTAGGCAACTTCCTTTCCTTGGCAAAATGGGTCAAAAGAAGGACTTGACAGGCTCAGAAAAGTCAAAAATAGTGAGATATCTTGCAGAGGGATGCAGGCACTCTTAAAATTGCAAAGCTTCTGAAGCGTGATCATCGAACAATCAAGCGTTTCATTCAAAATAGTCAACAGGGTCGCAAGAAGCGTGTGGAAAAACCAAGGCGCCAAATAACTGCCCATGAACTGAAAAAAGTCAAGCGTGCAGCTGCCAAGATGCCACTTGCCACCAGTTTGGTCATATTTCAGAGCTGCAACATCACTGGAGTTCCCAAAAGCACAAGGTGTGCAATACTCAGAGACATGGCCAAGGTAAGAAAGGCTGAAAGACGACCACCACTGAACAAGGACACACAAGCTGAAACGTCAAGACTGGGCCAAGAAATATCTCAAGACTGATTTTTCTAAGGTTTTATGGACTGATGAAATGAGAGTGAGTCTTGATGGGCCCGATGGATGGGCCCGTGGCTGGATTGGTAAAGGGCAGAGAGCTCCAGTCCGACTCAGACGCCAGCAAGGTGGAGGTGGAGTACTGGTTTGGGCTGGTATCATCAAAGATGAGCTTGTGGGGCCTTTTCGGGTTGAGGATGGAGTCAAGCTCAACTCCCAGTCCTACTGCCAGTTTCTGGAAGACACCTTCTTCAAGCAGTGGTACAGGAAGAAGTCTGCATCCTTCAAGAAAAACATGATTTTCATGCAGGACAATGCTCCATCACACGCGTCCAAGTACTCCACAGCGTGGCTGGCAAGAAAGGGTATAAAAGAAGAAAATCTAATGACATGGCCTCCTTGTTCACCTGATCTGAACCCCATTGAGAACCTGTGGTCCATCATCAAATGTGAGATTTACAAGGAGGGAAAACAGTACACCTCTCTGAACAGTGTCTGGGAGGCTGTGGTTGCTGCTGCACGCAATGCTGATGGTGAACAGATCAAAACACTGACAGAATCCATGGATGGCAGGCTTTTGAGTGTCCTTGCAAAGAAAGGTGGCTATATTGGTTACTGATTTGTTTTTGTTTTGTTTTTGAATGTCAGAAATGTATATTTGTGAATGTTTGAGATGTTATATTGTTTCACTGGTAAAAATAAATAATTGAAATGGGTATATATTTGTTTTTTGTTAAGTTGCCTAATAATTATGCACAGTAATAGTCACCTGCACACACAGATATCCCCCTAAAATAGCTATAACTAAAAACAAACTAAAAACTACTTCAAAACTATTCAGCTTTGATATTAATGAGTTTTTTGGGTTCATTGAGACATGGTTGTTGTTCAATAATAAAATTAATCCTCAAAAATACAACTTGCCTAATAATTCTGCACTCCCTGTATATGCTTGCAGAAACTCATTAATCAATTTCCCTATTTGACCACAGCAAAGTAGAGAGTGTGTTACTGGACTGCAAAACAAATGTTGCTAAAAAATTGCAATGTTAATTTCTTTTAAAACATTTAGTGCTAGAACAAGTGGAGTGTTATTTTAACGCGCACATGAAATAACCAGCCATTATAAGAGGCTGGTTAATGCTGCCGCGAGCTCGCAGTAGCACTTTGCACTAAATGAAATGAACCAGAGGTCAAACCTCTGGTTAATTAAAAAAAATGCCCCCCAATTGCCCCCCAAAATAATGTGTACAGTTCCTCTATTAATAACAAAAAATATGAGCACCTTTTTTTTAATGTAAAATAACTGCACAAAGCAGTTATAAGGGGTTAAGGTGAGGGGATGTGGGGTGTTAGAAAAAAAAAAACGCACTGAAATGTGCCTTTACATAGTGGTCTATGGGAACTGTGTTCTATACTGCAAAGATGTATACATATATATTTATGTGTTAATATGTGTATATATACAAATAAACACATAAATATATATGTATATATTTATATATATTTTAAATTTGCTGCCCAACACTGTGTGACTTACCCCCTGCACTGCACTAGGTTCTTTGCCGTGTCTGACGGCATCAGAACGAGGCTCCCGTAGGAGCCTATAGAAGAGCTCTCTTGTGAGCGCAAATCTCCCAAGCAATGGAAACGTGAGGTCGCATTCACATTGTGCTAAACTTGTAATACCAGCGCACATTTGCGTGCACTGGTATTACTAAAAGTGGAGCGCAAATATTGCACTTGCGAAAGCGAGATTTTGCACTACACTCGTAAATAAAGATATTTTACAGTGCATACATAAAACAGTTGATGTCACTTAAAAATAATAAGAAAACTTTTAACACCTTTAATCACTTTGTATTCTTATTATTATGTGCAGCAGGAGATAGCTGCCTGTTGTACACATAAGTGGCACACCATTTTAAATAGTAGCTTATTGGATTCAATATAGTTACTTAAGTGGGAGTTTTTGCTTGGATATAAATTCCAGGTGGTGAGCATTTACCCCCCCCCCCCCACCCACCCCACATGCCAATGCTTACTGGGCTTACTACACATCAGTGAACTCGCACTTCCCTGCTTTTCCCCTGGACCCGCCAATCATTGACTTCAAAGCATGACCTCTTGTTCAGTAATAACTTTAAGACGAAAATTAAGTATACCTGTCAGCTACCAGCATATTTTGAGTGCAGATTTGTGTATTTTTTTCATAAGATATCCGGATATCTCACTGATATGAGATATGTCCTAATGTCTTAACATCTAAAAACGTGTAATCTCAAAATCTTGTATTCACAAAAATGACAAGCATCTGTGCCTGAAGGAGCGTTGCACTCAAAGAAGTATAATGTCAAACACAATAAAATTCATATATAGTAGAGTGAGATGTTGATTGGTTATGAGCACTTGGGCAACTGTAATTTATGTTTTTTTTGTTTTATGTTTTTCTTCTTTAAAAAAAAACAAACTCTTTAGTATTGTTTAAGAAACAGAAGAGGGGGTTGGGAACAGATTGTAATGAGGCTAAATTATTCTACTGACTTTTCAAACCACTTACAATGAGTTTGTGTTTGGACTAAAACAAGTGAGTACACTGGCAGCTTTCAGATTGACTAGTGATCACCTGGAAAAACACAGAAAGCTTTTGATGTCTGCTCCATGCCCATGGCCATAAAAGGACCCAGAAATCCACAACAGAAGAAGGTGTATGTTAGACAGTAATGAATTGTTTAAATAAAATAAATAGTCAATTCATTTTAACCCCTCACAGCCCTCATTGTCTTCAAAAGGGTTTATGAGGGGAGCTAAAAATGTAAACAATTTGAACTCTCGGACTTGTACCTCCACTTAGTCGAAAAATTGCAATTGGTATTTGCACTCTGTGTAAATGGACCATACCATAATTATGTGGTGGGTGTATTCTTATTTTCATTTATTACTGAGAATTCCATAGTGCTAGAATATTTTCTACATATTGGGAGCTGCCCCCGGAATGTAGTAGAGGAAGTGATAGGAAGAGACATTAAAGTATAAATTTAAAAATGTATTCAACAGAAAAGAAGCACAAAATTACAAAAGATCTGCACACAAAATAAATGTTTTCCATCACTTGAAATGCCTCTTGAGCATTGATTAATTTGCTGTGGCCAATTAGGTAGAGATATAAATGCACTCCTGCACAAACAACATAAAGGAAGGTCAGGGGGTCAAGGCATTAATGAAAATAATGTGATTCAATTAATAAATAATACATTCTAGACTCTGTGTGGATCAGTGAAAAAAACAAAAAATGTAAGATTGTACTGAAGGAAAACCAGCCTACATAAATACATGGGGCGTATTTATTAATGTGCGAACGGACATGATACGAAGTAGCGTATCATGTCTGCCGCACATCGATAAATGCCGACAGAATACGCTGTCAGCATTTATCATTGCACAAGCATTTCTTGGGAACTGCAGATTTGCGGCCATTTGGCTGCTAGCAGGGGGTGTCAATGAACCCGATTGTGTTCGATTGGGTTGATTTCTGTCCGCTGTCTCAGAGCAGGCGGACAAGGTTATGGAGCAACGGTCTTTAGACAAACAAGGGCATCAAGCTCCATACAGACCGTGATAAATATGCCCCATAATGTCTAAACATTTTGGGCCAGATTACAAATGGCGCACTGTTACGTGCAAGCGAAAAGAGGTTTATCACGGGTGTTTGCTCACGTCCGGTTTAGCGTTTGTTCTAAAAATTTAAAGTAAATACTGACGCGTGAGCGTAATCACGATTTATGCTAGAATGATTACCACATCCTCAGACCTCTGGTTTAACTTTTCGAGAAACAAAATTGTTGTCACAAAACACATAAAAAATACATTAGTAAGTATAGTTATACTTATAACAACTAATTATCTAATAAAACATATGTTAAATAAAATAAATTGCACAAAAAAGTTTTAAGGGCTCAATGATATGAAGATCTCAGGGCGTTAGAAAAAAAAACATACATACAACACATGTCTAAAGACAGATTTGTGTATATATATGTGTGTGTGTGTATTTATGTATTACAGACATATATACACATATAAACACATAAGTAGAGCTAGGAAAGGGGAGGGCACTAGGAGTTTGTAATTTGACAGTTAGCATTGAAGAACAGAGAAAATCTACACCCTTACATATTGTGCAATTTGTGTCTCATCAATTGTTTTCATGGTTTGGCCTTTGGTTTTGGTCTGCACCATTCGCCATCTCAGCCGCTGTAATTTGAGAGTTTGTTGTTCACCTCCATAAATGCCTTATAAATCACTGCACAATGAGTTACTGCTTACCCTACTTTGGGGTAGTAATAGCCGTATAAATTTAGGATGGGAAAATATTAAAAAAAGAAAAAAAAATGTATTGTAAAACAATGTATAATGATTTTCAAATATTAAAGGGACATTATATACTAGATTTTCTTTGAATAAATGTTTTGTAGATGATACATTTATATAGCCCATACATTTTATTTTTTTAAATGGATAGTTTTTTTATTTTAAAATAACATTGCTCTGATTTCCCAGACTCCTAACCAAGCCCCCAAAGTTTTAGGAGAATACCGACGTATACCTACTCCAGCTTGCTTCTGTTTGTGTTAAGAGTCTTTTCATATGCAAAGGAAGGGGGGGAGGGGGGTCTTATATTTCCTACTTGCAGTGGGTTGTTCCAGTAACCTTTGAAACAGAGCTGGAAGCTTCTAAGTAATTTTTTAAACAGTTTTATACTGGATTTTTATATCAGTTATCTGTGCATATTATTATTTATAGTAGTTTCTATTACATGCAGTTATAAGAAAATTGGTGTATACTGTCCCTTTAATTCTTGTTTAATTGTTGTTGAATATGAGAATGAGCATATCCAACATTCAGTTTAAATTTAATGTCTTCCTTTATTTGGGATCTTTCAGATTACCCAAGCGAAATGCGTTAGCCGACCTTTTGTCTAGTTTTTTTAAATTTGACCTTTTTAATTTTTCTGCACCTTAGAGCTGTTGCGAATAAAAAAAAAAAATCTATTTTGATGGTCATTTATTGGCAACTTATTTTCATCTGCATGCTTAGTATGCGCGCTAATTATTTTATTTTTACAAATAAAGTTCAGACCACAATCTTAGACTACAAAACCAAGGTAAATCTATGTATTTAAATGGTCATTTATGATTGCATGTAGTGTTTGGGAGTTAAACATGTTCATTATAACATTAGCCTAATGCCTAGATTCCGAGTCTTGCACTATAGAGGGTGCGAAACGAATGCGTTATTTCACCCTCCATAGCGCTGCCATTACAAGTTTGTGAAAAGCCTCCTTGTGCGTGTGATATGGTGGCAATAAGCTCCATACCGCACAAAATCCAAGGGCTGAGAATACGTGCTTGTGCACGCTTTCCCCATAGACATCAATGGGGAGAAGGTGTTAGAAAAAAAAAACCTAACACCTGAAGTGCGGAATGGCGATCACCGTAACGCAACCCCATTGATGTCTATGGGAAAAAAAAAATTACGTTTAAACCTAACACCTCTAATATAAACCCCAAGTCTAAACACCCCTTGCCTGCTGCCCCCGACATCACCCAACACTATAATAAAGTTATTAACCCCTATAACCGGCGCTCCCAACATTGTCGCCACTATAAAAAAGTTATTAACCCCTATTCCACCGCTCCCCGACATCACCACCACTAATAAAAGTTATTAACAGTTTATTCCGCCGCTCCCCCGACATCACCTGCAAAGAGCTCCTAACGCAGCCCCATGTTTTGCTATGGGGAAACACTTCCTACGTCTGCACCTAACACTCTAACATGTACCTCCTAGTCTAAACACCCCTAACCTTACCTTATTAACCCCTAAACCTGCCGCCCCCGCTATCGCTGACCCCTGTATATAATTTTAACCCCTAATCTGCCACTTCCCTAAACCGCCGCTACTTACATATCCCTATGTACCCCTAATCTGCTGCCTCCTAACACCGCCGACCCCTATATTATATTTATTAACCCCTAATCTGCCCCCCACAACGTCGCCTCCACCTGCCTACACTTATTAGCCCCTAATCTGCCGAGCGGTCACCGCACCACTATTATTATAAAGTTATTAACCCTAAGCCGCCTCACTAGACCCTATAATAAATAGTATTAACCCCTAATCTGCCCTCCATAAACATCGCCGACACCTAACTTCAAACATTAAAACCCTAATCTGCCGACTGGAGCTCACCGCTATTCTTAATAAATGTATTAACCCCTAAAGCTAAGTCTAACCCTAACACTAACACCCCCCTAAGTTAAATATAATTTACATCTAACAAATTAATTAACTCTTCTTAAATAAATATTCCTTTTTAAAGCTAAATACTTACCTAAAATAAATCCTAATTATAGCTACAAATATAAATTATATTTATATTATAGCTATTTAGGATTTATATTTATTTTACAGGTAACTTTGGTATTTATTTTAACCAGGTACAATAGCGATTAAATAGTTATAGAAATATTTAATAGCTAAAATAGTTAAAATAATTACAAATTTACCTGTACAATAAATCCTAACCTAAGTTACAATTAAACCTAACACTACACTATCAATAAATAATTAAATAAAATACCTATAATGATCTACAATGAAACCTAACACTACACTATCAATAAATAAATTAAATACAATTCCTACAAATAAAATACAATGAAATAAACTAACTAAAGTACAAAAAAATAAAAAGAAACTAAGTTACAAAAAATAGAAAAAATATTACAAACATTAGAAAAATATTTCAACAATTTTAAACTAATTACACCTACTCTAAGCCCCCTAATAAAAATAACAAAGACCCACAAAATAAAAAAATATGCCCTACCGCCCTATTCTAAATTACTAAAGTTCAAAGCTCTTTTACCTTACCAGCCCTGAACAGGGCCCTTTGCGGGGCATGCCCCAAGAAATTCAGCTCTTTTGCCTGTAAAAAAAAAACATACAATACCCCCCCCAACATTACAACCCACCACCCACATACCCCAAATCTAACCCAAACCCCCCTTAAATAAACCTAACACTAAGCCCCTGAAGATCTCCCTACCTTGAGTCGTCTTCACCCAGCCGAGCCAAATTCTTCATCCAAGCGGAGCAAGAAGAAGTCCCTCCATCCCGGTAGAAGTCTTCATCCATGCGGGGCAAGAAGATGTCCTCCATCTGGTAGAAGTCTTCATCCAAGGCAGGGGCACGAAGAGGTCTTCCATCCGATTGAAGTCTTCATCCAAGCGGCATCTTCTATCGTCATCCATCGGAGCGGAGCGCAGCATCCATCCTGGCCGACGAGCTGAACGACGAATGACGGATTCCTTTAAATGACGTCATCCAAGATGGCGTCCCTCGAATTCCGATTGGCTGATAGGGATTCTATCAGCCAATCGGAGAATAAGGTAGGATAATTCTGATTGGCTGATGGAGTCAGCCAATCAGAATAAAGTTCAATCCGATTGGCTGATCCAAATCAGCCAATCAGATTGAGCTCGCATTCTATTGGCTGATCAGAACAGCCAATAGAATGCGAGGCTCAATCTGATTGGCTGATTGGATCAGCCAATCGGATTGAACTTGATTCTGATTGGCTGATTCCATCAGACAATCAGAATATTCCTACCGTTATTCCGATTGGCTGATAGAAATCCTATCAGCCAATCGGAATTCGAGGGACGCCATCTTGGATGACGTCATTTAAAGGAACCGTCATTCGTCGTTCAGTCGTCGGCCAGGATGGATTGTTCCGCGTCGGAGGTCTTCCAGGATGCTGCCGCTCCGCTCCGATGGATGACGATAGAAGATGCCGCTTGGGATGAAGACTTCGATCAGGATGGAAGACCTCTTCTGCCCGCTGGATGAAGACTTCTACCGGATGGAGGACGCTCTCTTGCCCCGCTTGGATGAAGACTTCTACCGATTGGAGGACCTCTTCTTGCTCCGCTTGGATGAAGAATTTGGCTCGGCTGGGTGAAGACGACTCAAGGTAGGGAGATCTTCAGGGGCTTAGTGTTAGGTTTATTTAAGGGGGTTTGGGTTAGATTAGGGGTATGTGGGGTGGTGGGTTGTATGTTGGGGGGGTATTGTATGTTTATTTTTTACAGGCAAAAGAGCTGAATTTCTTGGGGCATGCCCCGCAAAGGGCCCTGCTCAGGGCTGGTATAGATAAAAGAGCTTGAACTTTAGTAATTTAGAATAGGGTAGGGTATTTTTTTTATTTTGGGGGTCTTTGTTATTTTATTAGGGGGCTTAGAGTAGGTGTAATTAGTTTAAAATTGTTGTAATATTTTTTCTAATGTTTGTAAATATTTTTTTTATTTTTTGTAACTTAGTTCTTTTTTATTTTTTGTACTTTAGTTATATTATTTCATTGTATTATTTGTAGGAATTGTATTTAATTTATTTATTGATAGGTGTAGTGTTAGGTTTAATTGTAGATAATTATAGGTATTTTATTTAATTAATTTATTGATAGTGTAGTGTTAGGTTTAATTGCAACTTAGGTTAGGATTTTTTTTACAGGTAAATTTGTAATTATTTTAAACTATTTTAGCTATTAAATAGTTCTTAACTATTTAATAGCTATTGTACCTGGTTAAAATAAATACAAAGTTACCTGTAAAATAAATAATAAATATTAATCCTAAAATAGCTATAATATTAAATATATTTATATTGTAGCTATATTAGGATTTATTTTACAGGTAAGTATTTAGCTTTAAATAGGGAATAATTTATTTAAGAAGAGTTAACTAATTCGTTAGATTAAAATTATATTTAATTTAGGGGGGTGTTAGTGTTAGGGTAGACTTACTTTAGGGGTTAATACATTTATTAGAATAGCGGTGAGCTCCAGTCCGCAGATTAGGGGGGTTAAATAATTGAAGTTAGGTGTCGGCGATGTTAGGGAGGGCAGATTAGGGGTTATTACTATTTATTAGAGGGTTAGTGAGGGCGGATTAGGGGTTAATAACTTTATTATAGTAGCGGTGCGGTCCGCTTGGCAGATTAGGGGTTAATAAGTGTCAGGCAGGTGGAGGCGACGTTGAGGGGGGCAGATTAGGGGTTAATAAATATAAATAGGGTCGTGGTGTTTAGGGGCAGCAGATTAGCGGTACATAGCTATAATGTAGGTTAGTGTACTTTAGAGCACAGTAGTTAAGAGCTTTATAAACCGCGTTAGCCCAGAAAGCTCTTAACTACTGACTTTTTTTCTGCGGCTGGAGTTTTGTCGTTAGATATCTAACGCTCACTTCAGACACGACTCTAAATACCGGAGTTAGAAAGATCCCATTGAAAAGATAGGATACGCAATTGACGTAAAGGGATCTGCGGTATGGAAAAAGTCGCGGCTGAAAATGTGAGCGTTAGACCCTTTTTTGAATGACTCCAAATACCGGCGGTAGCCTAAACCAGCGTTAGGAGCCTCTAACGCTGGTTTTCACGGCTACCGCCAAACTCCAAAATCTAGGCCTATGTTCTTTCTCTTCTCTCTCTCTTCTTTCTTCTCTCTCTCTCTCTCTCTCTCTCTTTCTTTCTTTCTTTTTCTTTCTTTCTTTCCTTCCTTCTCTTCATTCTATCACAATTTATGAAGCCACTGGGTGAAGTTCCTGCCCACATACATATATTTCAGCATGTCACAAGGCAGAATTTTTGAGGTCATATTCATTTGTCATCTACTCTTGGAGATGACCAGGTGCAGTAACCAAATTGGCCACCCTCTAAAAACATGAGGAGCACAGGTTGCTGTTTTAAGACATTTGAATATAACATGAACAATATCAAATGAACCCTCTGGGGGAATTCTCAGCTTTAGATCTATGGTTTGCTAAAGCAGTGGATGTAACTGTAAATAGGAACCAGACTGCATGGGAATATCTATCTGATAGAAAAATACTGTTGCAAAAGGGAGTAGGATATGAAATCATGGCCTTAGTATGTGAAAAATACATATATGAGGATTGATTTTATTTCTATCTTTTCATATCTGCCTGTGAAGATATACCTGATATATATGACTATTCCTACAATAATTCATGCAAATATATATCTATATAAAACAAATGTTTATGCTAGTAACGCATGTGTAGATTATTATTAGTACATTAGTTATGTAGAAATTATTATAAAGAAAACAACAAAAAATACTTTTTTTCTTATTCATTTAAATTCCTATTTATTGTTATTTTATGTACCCATATAGAGTATCACAAGAAAGTCCTGCTTGTCTGTTAATATGGGTATATAGAGAGCCGATAATTATAATGAAATCAATACAAAGCAAACATAAATAAATTTACCTCTGTCATTTGAAGCATGAAAAACCTTCATCCTTAAGGGGTTTAAGGGTATCACTACTTACTGCAATACTCTTGTTATTTTTGGTGTTTGTCATAGAAAGGACAAGATTATCAAGTTGCGCGTTATGACTTTTCCGCATGCAATATGGTCCTTTTCGCGATTTGGCTGTTTGCATTACGCGGACTTAACGCACGCACAAAAGTTTTTTTGCAACTTGTAATAAATGTGCAATCCCAAATGCGAAAATGCATAATTGCGCGCTGTTTTCGCAAACTGATTTGCCGCGTGACTTGTAATCTTGCTCAAAGTATTTTGTGTAGTTTGTTATCTTACCAACCGCATAGATGGCATCAGAATAACAGGGATCATTCTGTTGGATTACTGTAACAAAATATAAACGTCACCTGTGGTTCATTCAGCTAACAGGGAAGGTTCTATTGCAAAACATTCAAGGCTGTAAAAGTTGACACAACAAAAGTTAAATATCACTTTCTACAGCATATTCCTATTTTTGTTTTTTTTTTAACACCCTTGTCTTTCACTAGTCTGTGAGCAGCCTCATTTACAGTGTGTGTGTGAGCTGTAGGTGCTCACTTTCGTGCTATATGCTGATCACAGTTAATTACAGGGACAAATGGTGGTCAGTGGCATGCGGAGAGGTCAGTTTATTACAAGAGACAAATTATCTCCTAAATGGGATGTGCCCCCTGCTGGCTAAATGTATATGCAAGCAGGATGTTAGATGTATTGGCATGTGGTCCAGTGTCTATAAGGGGGAAAACATTACAGATATAAATGTACAGTAAAACACCATAAATACACTCATTGTACAGTACAACAGCTTTGCAATATTGAAAATAATAATGTGAAACCCTGCACACATATAGACAATAAGACAGAAACATACTGAAACATAGAAACACATCTTTATTATATATCAATGGAACATCCATATTCCTAGACCTCTAAGCTAATATAACACCCCCTGATTGGATGTCCCCAGTCAGACAAAAATAAAAAATCAGTACGCCAATATGAAAACCAGCTTCATATAGCACTAAAGCAACAACAGTTAATTAAGCTTAATTAGAAATCCTGTGTGTAAATCCTACATATGTGTATTAGGTAAACCCAATTTCTCGGTTAGTCTATCAAATAATCATGCTGTTGTGTAGTAGCAATAATTCACAAAGTAACGGGCACTCCAGGGTTAATACCTGCTGGTGCGTGGTCAATAGTGCAGGGAATGATCAGGCAACTTAGTTTCTTTAAAGGGATCATGAAGGGCAATTATTTTCTTTCATGATTCAGATAGAGCACACAATTTGAAGCAACTTTCTAATATACTCCTATTTTAAATATTTCTTCATTCCTCTTGTTATCTTTATTTTAAAAGCAGGAATGTAGCTTAGGAGCCACCCCATTTTTGGTTCAACACCCTGAGTAGCGCTTGCTGATTGGTGGCTACATTTAGCCACCAACCAGCATAGTGTTACCTGGGTGAATAAAAATTGATAAAAGGAATAAATTAGAAAGTTGTTTAATGCTCTATCTGAATCATTGATAGAAAACATTTGGGTTTCATATCCCTTAAGCATTGAGCTACACACAAAGGGCTAGATTACAAGCGGAGTGCAATTTTCAGAATGATGCTCCATTGGAGCCTATTGAAGGTCGTGAGTGCAAAGCTTCCATGCAATGTGAACTCGAAAGGCGCAATTTTGCACTCCACTCATAATCTAGGGCCAAAGTATTCATGCACTTAAAGGTTATTAAAACCCATACAATGTATTTAGTGATTCAGACAGAGCGCATCATTTTTAAAAAAATGTCTAATATTACCTCTGTTATCAAATTTACTTTGTTCCCATGATATTCCTGTGTTGCAGAGATACTTACACCTAGATTACGAGTCTTGCGTTAGGCCTTAAAAGCAGCGTTGAGAGGTCCCAACACTGCCCGCCCGCTGGTATTACGAGTCTGGCAGGTACAGGTGTACCGCTCACTTTTCTTCCACGACTCGAGCATACCGCAAATCCCCTTACGTCAATTGCGTATCCTATCTTTTTCCATGCAATTTTTCCTAACGCCGGTATTACGAGTCTTGGAAGAAGTGAGCTGTATGACCCTCTCCTGTCAAGACTTCTACCGCATTAAAAGTCAGTAGTTAAGAGTTTTATGGGCTAACGCTGTAACATAAAACTCTTAACTAAAGTGCTAAAAAGTACACTAACACCCATAAACTAGCCTATTAACCCCTAAAACGAGCCCCCCCACATCGGAAACACTTTAATAAATATATTAACCCCCTTATCTGCCGACCGGAACATCGCCGCACTTTAATAAATATATTAACCCCTAAACCGCCGCACTCCCACCGTCGCAAACACTAGTTAAATATTATTAACCCTAATCTGCCTGCCCTAACATCACCGACACCTACCTACATTTATTAACACCTAATCTGCCACCCACAACGTCGCTTGCTACTATATTAAATGTATTAACACCCTAAACTTAAGTCTAAACCTAAGTCTAACACCCCCTAATTTAAATATAATTTTAAATAATCTAAATAAAATTACTACAATTCAATAAATTAATCCTATTTAAAACTAAATACTTACCTATAAAAAAACCTAAACTAGCTACAATATAACTAATAGTTACATTGTAGCTAGCTTAGGGTGTAATATTTATTTTACAGGCTTTGTAAATATGGAAAGACATGATCATAGTCCATGTTAAACTTTCTATTCAGCCTTTCTGATTGTATTATCAGATTATTTAATTTTCTTTATCAATTAGGCTGATTAGACATATTTAATACCTTTATCATTTATTTGAAGCAAATTGACTTTTTAACCAATTGTTTCCTAACTTTCTGGACATATTACTTTTCCGAGAGGAGCTCAGAGAAACTTTTTAATTAAGTTTTAATCCACACTTCCTAAGGTGGTATATCGGGAAGACTCTTACTAAGTTGCATGCACATTATACGTTTTAAGGGAGACGTACCTGAATTTTAGACTCTTTTGAGACATGTCCTTTTTAGAATATTGTGTTTTATCTATTTGAAGATCAGTTCTTCAGCCTAGCGCTATATTAAATATATGTTAATTCACAAGTTTTTGTTTTTTGCTTTAGTACTTTAGTAGGTAGGATTAAGGGTCATAATTATTTATAAAGGGTCTATACTGGTTCAGAGTTTCCACTACCCCTTTTTCAGCTAGTTGTTACACTTAAACATTTGAATAAGATAGTTTGATATAGACTTTAATTGGTGTTTAAGCTTATCAGTGCCCTCTCATTCACACCCTTCTCATTAACATTCTTTGCAACTTTTGAGAAGTTACCCAGAGAGAGGCTTACCCCCCCCCCCCCCCAGTGCATCCACTTCCAAACCTTGTATATCAAATTCAGGATTCCCACTAATAGAAAGATAACGTGAAACCGAAAATCGTATTTTTAATTTTTTACAAATGCAATGCCATGCAATAATTGAATCTCTTAGGAATTCTATCCTTTTAACACTTGCTGGTAGTTTATTTATTTTCATATGGGTAATATGGTTTGAGAATGAGAATGGTTTGCATATTTGTGATTCCACTTCTGGTAAGGTAAAATGCCTCAGCTCTAAAAGCCACTCTATAGTTATTTTTCCTAGGGCCACTAGATTATAGTTTGCTATAGTTAGCTATACCAACTTGCTGTTTTGTAAGGGTTAGTTTATTAAATGCAATGATGGGTTTCCCTTTTCCCCATAACTAATTCTTTATATTTGTTTTCATTTTACACACCTCTTTTTTCCTTAACAATAGGGGGACATTTTGAAACATATATAATAGTCTTGGTAGAGCTACCATTTTCAACATGTTGATCTTCCCTGCTGTAGACAATGGTAGGGATGTCCACTTTTTAATAGAATCAAAGAATATTTCTACCCCCCTTACCTACATTCAGGCTACATTATTTGTCAGGGTTTATAGAGATTTTAATCCCCACGTATGTCATATATTGCTTAACCTCTTTAAACATATTTAGGACTGAATCCTTATTTTTATGTACCCATAGAATTTCAGATTTATTTGTATTTATTTTGTATCCTGGGAATGAACTAAATAACTTTATAATATCATATATTTTGCTGAAATTTGCATTAGATTGTCTAGTAAATACTAACAGGTCATCAGCATATAATGCAAATTTGATTTCCTAACCATCTATTTCAATCCCCAAATTTTTTTTGTAATAGAGTAGCTAATGGCTCTAAGGCAATGTTAAAGATCAGAGGGGATAATGGACACCCCTGCCTATTGCCTCTAAGTAATTTAAAAGAAGAGTTTCTTCTCATATTATTAATTATTAGAGAGACACTGGATTCCTTATATAATAAATTTATGGAGTATATCTTCCTCTTAAACCCACATTTGCTCAAAGCTGTTAACTAGTGGTCCCATGTTATTGAGTCGAATGCCTTACGAGCATTTAATGATATAATCGCAAGATCACATTTTGCAATTGTCTTTTCATATATTTTGTTATACCAAACATGAGAAATAGCAAGCATCCCTTTTCTTAAATTTATATTTGATGATCTTCCTTTCATTAACCTAGTCTGATCTTCAGCTAAAATCGAGGTTAGCGTTAATTGTAATCTTTTAGCTAATATACTGGTTAAAATCTTATAATCTATATTGAGAAGTGAGACTGGCCTATAAGAGTCCATGCACTCAGGATTTTTCCCAGGTTTAGGAATAAGGGTAATTAAGGAATCGCTAAAGTCTTTTGATGGAGAAATCTGCCCTGTCCAGAATTTGTTGTAGAGCTCAGTTAAAACCAGTGTTATTTCTTCTGACAATGTTTTATATAGTTCTGCTGGAATACCATTGGGCCCTGTGGCCTTGCTATTAGCTAGAGTATAATTGGTGTGTTTGACCTCCTTTTCTGTTTTGAATTCAATGAGGCCCATTTATCAAGCTCTGTATGGAGCCTGAGGGCCTGTTCCATAACCCTGTCCGCCTGCTCTGATGAGGCGGACAGGAATCGCCACAATTCAACCCGATCGAGTACGATCGGGTTGATTGACACCTCCCTGCTGGCGCCCATTGGCCGCAAGTCTGCAGGGGGTGGCGTTGCACCAGCAGCTCTTGTGATCTGCTGATGCAATGCTGAATACGTAGAGCGTATTGCTCTCCGCATTCAGAGAGGTCTTGCGGACCTGATCAGCACTGTCGGATCAGGTCCGCAAGACCTTTGATAATTCGGCCTCATTGACTTTGTTTAATTCTATTTCATAAATTTTTGTTGTTATTATTGATCCCCAGAATTTTTTTTTTTTGTTCTATATCAATATTTGGCTTAGAATATAGTTCTTCATAATAGCTATGGAAGGATTTTTGTATATCTGCTGTCTTATCCCATTCCTTACTTTTACTTCTAATCTCGGTTATTAAAGAGTGTTTTTTAGATTTTTATTGATTTGATTCTATTATCTAAGTTGCTTTGTTCGCATGTCATCCATTAGTGAAAAGCATACCTAGGTAGGGGTAGCAGCAGCAAAGCACTACTGGAAGCTAGCTGTTGATTGGTGGCTGTATCTATATGCATCTGCTCATTGGCTCACTCAATGGGATCAGCAGTTCACAGCAGTGCATTGATGCCCCTTCAACAAATGATACCAAGAAAATTAAGCATATTCCATAAAAAAAGTAAATCAGAGCATTACTGATTTTGTTATATATCATCAGATATGCTGCATAGATAGAGGATTGAAATGAATGAATTAAATTATTGGGAGGTGAGCTATCTCCAGTATAGGACCAGACTACAAGTGGAGTGGTATTTAACTCTCCCACTCGAGCGCTAACACGGCTAGAATTAAACATTTTGCACAATGGGACAAGACTTAGCCAAACATAGGAGGAAAGGGATTTGGGAGTAGTAATAGATAACAAGCTAAAGATGGGTGCACAATGCAGGGCAGCGGCTTCAAAGGCTAATAAGATACTAGCATGTATTAAAAGAGGCATTGGTTCAAGGGAGGAAAGCATAATTCTGTCACTTTATAAATCCCTGGTAAGATATCACCTTAAAGGGGCATTATGCACTCATTTTTTTCTTTGCATAAATGTTTTGTAGTTGATCTATTTATATAGCCCATAAAGTAATTATTTTTTTAAATGTATAGTTTTGCTTATTTTTAAATAACATTGCTCTGATTTTCAGACTCCTAACCAAGCCCCAAAGTTTTATGAGAATACAGTCAGCTACCTTCTCCAGCTTGCGCCTGTTTGTGTAAAGGGTCTTTTCATATGCAAAAGAAGGAGGAGGGGGGAGTCTTATTTCCCACTTGCAGTGGGCTTTCCAACTACCTTTTCAACAGAGCTAAACTGAGAGCTTCTAAGTAAGATTTTAAACAGTTTTATACTGGATTTTTATATCAGTATCTGTGCATCTCATTCTTTATAGTAGTGTCAGTTACATGCAGTTATATGAAAATGAGTGTATACTGTCCCTTTAAGTATGGAGTGCAGTTCTGGGGACCTATCGCAAAAAAAGATACTGCAGAACTAGAAAAAGTTCAGAGAAGGGCCACAAAGCTAATAAGGGGATTGGAGAATTTAAGCTATGAGGAGAGGCTAGCCAAACTGGGTCTCAAGGCCCATATTAAGAGATGGCAGAAGCTCTGTTTATTCCAAGAAAATTGTTTGGGACAAGAGGTCACAATTTAAGGTTGGAGGAAAGGAGATTCAATCTCCTGCAACGGAAACATTTTTTCACTGTAAGAGCAATAAAATTGTGCAACTTATTACCAAAGGAGGCAGTGAATGCCAATACCCTAGATACATTTAAAAATTATTTGGATACATTTCTATCTAGAAACAAAATTCATGGATATGATTGCTAGTATTAAATGGGTCATCTTTTAGTGGGGTTATTTAAGCCTAACTTGAGCTTTTTGTAAGTATTTTATATTTGTATAGGTTGAACTCAATGGACTTCTGTCTTTTTTCAACCTCATCTACTATGTTACTATGTTACTATGTTACTATGTTAAACGTTGGGTAGCGCGTATATTACAAGTTGAAAGTAAAATGTTTTCCACGTGTGCTAAACTGTGTTGTGCAGTGTTTGCTAGTTGAAAGGTTTGGTTCCCTTATTAACTGTTTCACTGCTGGGCCGCTCACAAAACTGTCCTTAGAGGGAACTCTGATAACTACTATTTACTTTCAACTTGTAATATGAAAGCAAGAATAAGAGAGCTAACAATTTAATAGCGCTAATATTTTTGTGCTCGACTTGTAATCTAGGCCTATATGGGGGAAAATATTACCAGACAATGTCTCTTTAAAGAGAGGAAAGGGGGGGCGGAGCCTGACTGTGCTCAGAGATGGCGGTGTAATCTCTGAGCTCCAGGAGCTAAGAATACAAAACAGGGATTTTAAGCTGTCTGAACAGTAGCCCTGAGACGAAAAACCTCAGCTTATGAGCCGGAGATATAACCCTTGCTGATGGAGGGCTGATAACACAGAGACGGGCATATGAGGCCTAACTGGGTGCTCTCACACGGAGCCACGTCCGGTACTACAGAGACGGAGATGCAGGGATGCCTCTGATAGGACTTAGCCGCTAACCCAGGCCACCGGACATCACAATAAGAGGTGAGCACCTCCGGTGGGTAGTGGACACTAACCGGTAAGCCTAGGGTTTGAAGCGCAAAATAAATGTGACATAAAATCTGGCGGCAAATGGCGGTCTGACGCAGCCACTTTTTTACACAAGCGTCTGCCATAAAACAACAATAAAACAAACCACATGTAAGAAGGGAATATAGATAGTTAGAAAACTGCAAGAGTAACTCACAGCAAACAGCAGGCTAGAGGATCTGAGCCGAAACTAGTGAAAGCAACTACGTATGTGATTCCTATTTTGGAGGGCTCTAGTGTCAATTACAGCCCACATATATAATTATTGGGGCATAAAATAAAGCAACAACTAAGTGAGGCTCCGGTAAAGAAATTAAAGGAAAGGAAGATTTGAGCCGACATAACTAAGATAGGCCACGTGCACCACTTCTACAACGTAAGGCTCTGGCTTCTACAATATTCCACACACGCAGCTACTGGGATACAAAACAGAGCGATGCAGCATTAGAGCTACTGCTCACTAAGTATTAGAGGGAATTGCTTTATACAACATACCACAGTACCACCTTTCAAAGTTAAATACATAGATGCCACTACTAGTGGAAGGCAGTAAGACATCTATCAAAATCTTTAATTATATAAGATGGCGGCTAAAAAACTGACAAAAGCAGACAAAGTTTCTAAGTCGCAGAATATCAACCAATATTTCAGACCCACCAAACTTAATAAATCTACAAATGACACTATAAGAGATGAAGATGGTGACTCTGAGCAGGAGACAGATACTGTGGGGGCTGAGGGAGACCAAACACCAGCAACAAGAGCAGATCTACGCCTACTAGTCTCAAAACAGGACATAGCAGCTAACTTTGAACGTCTGTGGGAAAAGATAGACTCTATGCATACTTCTGACAGTCTCACTGATATTAAGTCTGACATTACTGAATTAGGAGGCAGAATTGAAACTCTGGAAGAACAAAGAGAGGCTATATCGGAAGATCTCTCCTCAGTAACTGAGGCTGTCAACTCCCAACAACAATCTATCAATGAGCTTCAAGATAAAATAGAAGATCTTGAAAACAGGGGCAGGCGAAATAATATTAGAATGAAAGGCATACCAGAAGCAGTCTTGAACAAAGACCTCCACATATACCTGCAACAACTGTTCAGAGCCATCACTGGCGACAAAGATGATTCTACATATAACATTGAAAGAGCCACAGAGCTCTCAGAGCAAGACCTAAAGATGATGCCCCACCAAGAGATGTCATTGTGAAGATGGCGATCTTTCAAGAAAAGGAGAAAATTATGTCTGCATCCCGACAAAATCCAACGTTTAAGTTTCAAGGTACAATTGTCCAATTCTTTCAGGACTTGAGCCTCAGAACCTTACAGAGAAGATTCCAGCTACGACCACTCACAGCTATGTTACGGAAGCACCAGATCCAATACCGCTGGGGGTTTCCCTTCGCTTTACACAATGTCAGAGATGGCAAAACCTTAACTGTAAAAGAGGAAGAAGAAATTCCAATATCTGTACTGTTGGGCCTGGATCCTCCATCATCCAGCGAACATACCGCTAAACAACATAAAAGCCTTCAACTTTCACAACAAAATGCTCTACAATCAAAATGGCAGTCTCTAATAAGAAAAGACTGAAAAACAGATGACTCTTGCTGATAGGCTTTAGGGTACCACCTTGAACTAGGGATACATACTGAACTTTGAGGTTCGCCTCAAATTGTATACATCGAATTCCATAGCACTAATGTCCAAGATGGGTAAAGTATATCACACTGTTTTACCAACTATATTAGAGTTTACTGTTCACAATTTCTAACTTGTAAATCCACTGTTTAAAATACTAGTTATATTTCTAGATGCCGCTCCTTCAAGACGAGTTATCATGAGATTTGTTATCTCTCTATCTAAGAGAGACTTGGTTAATGTATTTCTTTTTTTCTACTTATTATGCATATTGTTTTTTTTCTTATTGTCTTTTTTTTTCTATCAATACTTTATTATGGTTCTGAGTCACATATTATATTGGGTGTGTGAGAGCGAGGCCTGGGTGGAATAGGGGAATGCTACAGGACACCAAATAAAGGTAAAACTCTCTCATATGTCGGGAGATGTAACCACATGGCTTGCAAATACTACTAATGCCTAAAATACACTTAGTTTCTCACAATGTGAGAGGATTAAATTCAGACATTAAACGCAGGGTAGCTATGGCTCATTATCTTAGACTGCACGCTAACGTTCTCTTCCTGCAGGAGACTCATTTAACACATACAAATATTCCTAAATACTGGTCTCGGGTTCCCGCTCACTACCATGCCACCACAGAAACAAAAAAAAGAGGTGTGTCCATACTCATTCATTCTTCTTTAAACTTTATACACTGAATCCACTCTAGCAGACCAGAGGGCAGATATCTAATTGTAAAGGGACAGCTGGATGATTCCGATATTATCTTTTGTAATATATATGCCCCTAATGACAATCAGCACACATTCTTTAAGGATATTTCCCACTTACTAACAGACTGGTCGCAATATAAAGTAGTGTTAGCTGGGGATTTCAACATTAATATGAAAACTATTACTTCCGATAAAATCTAAAACTAAACAATAAACAAATCTTGCACAACAGGATTATTAAATCAATTCAAGACACCCTCACACCTCATACTCTTATTGACACTTGGAAGTTCCTGTACGGGGAGACTAATGACACCACATTTTATTCAGCCGCACAAGTCATATACGAGAATTGACTACATATTATTAGTCAGATTTTACTCCCACTAGTGCTATCATCAGAAATCCATCCATGCACCTGGTCTGATCATTCCCCAATTTCAATCCAACTGAATGGGGTTAGACCCTAAAAGATCTAGAATGTGGACCTTTGACCAGTCCTTGCTTAGAGACAAACACACCCTAGCTAACATAAGCGAGCTGCTGAGCAATTTTGGAGGTTTAATAGCGATTCTACTAAAAATCCGATACACACCTGGGCAGCACACAAAGCGTTCCTTAGAGGTCTGCTAATCCAGTTTAAATCTCATTCTTTAAACCATAAAAACACCTTAATAATTCAGCTTCAGAATGATATAAAACAGCTAGAAATACAACATAAACGACCCAAGCAAATCTATTCTAAAAGAGCTGAATATGAAAAAAGATAATCTAAATAGCATTCTAAACTCTATTGCAGCCAGAGATACTGAAATTAAAGACGCAATACTATGTGTTCGCTAACAAGCCGGATAAATTTCTTGCACACAAAATACGAAACGATGTAGAGCTTCTGCTATACCAAACATAATTAATTCACAGGGAGTGTCTGTGTCCCACCCCCAAGAGATTGTTGATACTTTTGCAGAATTTTATGGGAAATTTATGATGGTAAAAAAGTTAGTCACACCCACAAATTGAGTCAGAACTATAGACTTTTTGCCAGTGCTAACCTAAACAAAATTTCAGAGGATGATAGAAAGTTACTAAACTCACAGGTTTCCCCTCAGGAGGTATCATTAGCCATCAAAGACCTTAAAAAAGGTAAAGCCCCTGGTCCAGACGTATTTGCGGGGGAATATTATAAACTATTTAATTCTATACGGATTCCCCAATTAACTAACTTATGCAATCACATTCTAGAGGGCCATCCAATTCCACATGAACTTTTAATGGCGAAAATAGTGGTGATTCCCAAACCAGGTAGAAACTCAAAGTACTGTTCAAACTATCGCCCCATCTCACTTATTAATCAGGATCTCAAAATATTTACGAAAATTCTAGCTAATCGTCTCAAAGCAATACTACCAAACCTGATCCACCCGATCAGGTGGGTTTCATAAAGGATAGGGAAGCCCCAGACAATATCAGACGCATAATAGACTCCATACACTACTTGTTGTCACCAAAACGCCTTCTCTGCTCCTATCATTGGACGCGGAGAAGGCGTTTGATAGAATAGATTGGAAATACCTACTACAGGTGCTCGCACCATGGGATTCAACGGCCCTTTTGTAACAGCGATTGAAAGGATATACTCGAACCCCACAGCACAAGTCACAGCCACAGGTTACAAATCCAAAATCTTCCCCATCCTCAACGGAACTAGGCAGGGATGTCCTTTATCACCCCTGTTTGCCCTTTGCATAGAACCTCTAGCAGCCCAGATTAGGAATTCCCCAGACATTTCAGGTTTTAAAATTAAATCCACTGAATACAAATTAACATTGTTCGCTGATGACATTTTATTAACAATTACCAAACCTCTGATCTCATTACCCAACCTATACCAACTCTAGACAATTCTCATTGATCTCGGGTTACAAAATTAATCTAGAGAAATGCGAAGCCCTTCCTGTCACACTGCCGGCCCCAGTGCGTCGCTACAGGGGGGCTGGGGGGCATTTGCCCCCCCCTTGAATATGGCTTACCCCCCCCGCTTGCCCCCCCACCAGCCCCACGCACTTGCATGATTTTTTAAAAATTGTTCTATGTTGTTTCCTTTTTTTTTTTTACTCCAGGCGGGTGAGTGGTGACTGTTTTTATTTTGAGTGAGTCGTGTGATCAATGAGAATGAATGACTGTCTGAGGGTAATTGATTGCTCAGTGGCAGCACGCCTCCCCTACTGTGACTCGCCTTCACACTTGGAAGTGGAACTCCCACCCACCACAACACGTGCCTTGTGCCAGCTCTATACACAGCACCATGCATGCTGCTGGCACTATTCGCTCTCCAGACCAGTTCCAGCCAGGTCAAGTAACGTTCCTTCAGGCTCAGCAGCACAAGGAACATGACCGAGGAGTGGACTCAGTGTGGAGAGGAAGAGGGAGGAGCTGAGCCAGGCCAGCAAGTGCTGCTGTGTGCAGAAGTGTGAGTGAAGGAGCAGCACCAGCAGTCAGTGGCCTTGGTTGTCTGCAGTGTCTGGCAGTGGGCCAATGGCACAGAAAGACTGGTCCGTGATATTATAGTGTGAAGATCATCATCTGATTCTGTGGTAAGGTAAGAGCAAATACATGATGATGATTCAATGTTTAATTTAGAGAGACTGCAGGGGCGGACCTATTGGAGGTGAATTGTTATATTCCCGGATTCCCTCTCCTAGTGCTGGGTTATTAACACCTTCCTGTCTCTCATGCTCCCCTGTCAACAGCTTCTCAGCACTGCGTTACAACCTACAACCGCCATGTGTACGGCAAGTAACTAACTCCACCCACTACTTTAAACTAGTAGCTGACTTGCCCTGTGCAGTGCTCTATACACTGACTGCAGCAGCATCTTACAACACCCTGTCACAGAGTTAGACAGTTCTCAGGCGGGAGACTTAAATCAGAGTAGCTGAGCCTGTTCAGGCCGGGCATGTTCAGTACATTCAGAGAAGCAAGCTAGTGAAAAGCTGCCGATCGCTGCCATTGCCAAATGATAAACAGCCCCTGAAAGTAATGATGGCCTCTCACTTTTGCAAATGAGCCCTAACATTCCTAAGTGCAGCCATAAAACTAATCGCCAGGACAGGGCAAGGGGAGAGTGTTGTTTTTATCTCCCTGTGTTAACTAGTTTGCTGCCAGAAGAAATTAGCTACTGACTCATATCAAAAGGTTAGATGGTGATAACTGAGGTATTTAATTATTTCCTAAAATGTTTTAACATCTTGTGGCAGACATGGTTAATGAATATGATTGTTATCAATGATAACAATCATATTCATTAACCATTTATCAATTATCACATCAATACTGGTTTCCCATAATCTAATTCAAATGCCATAGGTAACTATTTTACTATGAAAGCAGGCATTGCTTCCAATGGGGCTGGAACATATTTGTAAAACACTAGCTATACTTAAAGATTAAATATGTTAAACTAAGCAGGCTGGACAGAGGCACCTTAACCACTATATATATATATATATATATATATATATATATATATATATATATATATATATATATATATACAGGTGGCCCTCATTTTACAACGGTTCAATTTACACCGTTTCAGAATAACAACCATTTTTTCCAGTCATGTGACTGCTATTGAAAAGCATTGAGAAGCAGTGCATTTATTAAAATAGCCAGTAGGTGGAGCTGTCCGCTTGTGTTGCAGCAAAGCCAAGCAAGCTGAAATTAATCAGTTTAACCAGACCTGAGCTATCGAGCAGATTTCAAAGGAACAAGATCTTCCTGTCTATAAATCAGTCCAGATTGGAATGCATAAAAAGAATTGTTTGCAGAAAAATGCAAGTGAAGTCTGTGTTGTGTGATTATTTTATTAGGTTTATAATGCTATTTAGCAAATGTTTTTGTTCATTTAACTTCGTTTAATTATATATTCTGTGTTGTGTGATTATTTTATTAGGTTTATAATGCTGTTTAGCATTTAAAGTCTTCATTTCAAAGCTTTAAAAATAATGTATTAGGTGTTACTTATGACAATTTTGAGAGGGGCCTGGAACCTATCTCCCTCACTTCCCATTGGCTTACATTATAAACTGGGTTTCAATTTACAACGGTTTCAATTTACAACCATTCCTTCTGGAACCTAACCCCGGCGTATACTGAGGGCTACCTGTATATATATTATATATAATATATATATATATAAATATATATATATATATATATATATATATATATAAAGTAGCAGGGGTGAACGGCACTCACGAATAGATCAGCTACCTGGTGCTCTCACTAGGGAGAAACAAACAGTAAAGCAGGTATGAATCCCACGGACGGACTCCGTGTTGTAGCCAGGATCCAAATAAAGCAGGCACACAGGTTTTTTCATAAACACTCCGGTTTATTGGAAATGTTGTTTACCAAACGTTTCGGCTCAAACACGAGCCTTTGTCAATGGTGTACAAAACCAAATGTGAAGACTTAAACAGAACCACACCTTAAATACCCACCCAGCCCCAGTGATAAACCAATCAGAGTGTGTATCCGCAGCACACCCACTCACACAAACTTTTTTACCGGGCTCAAAATAGGCGTGACATGACGTCATCACGTTGCCGCTGTCCTAAGCAAAACCAAGGAAGCATGCGTAACCATGGAGACAACGCATAAACATTGGTGTGATGCGGGTGCGCAGACGGGTAAGACTCTGACAGGAAACAATTTATCAATCGATCAAAAAGTGATCCAAAATCCCCTACATAAACATACAATAATAGAAAAGGTATCTATCTATATGCAACATAGAAACAAACCTTATATATAGGTTGTAAGATAAATAACGCTACCGGAACCCAAAGTATAAATAACTAATAGCACAGCCCTCTATACTCATGGTATCAAGGCATGTGGGGAGGTAGCTGGTGAGGGTGAAAAAACAATCTAAGCCCCCTATATAAAAATAGGTATACATTGCATCATGTCTGAGGAGTAGGTAGAGCTTAAGATCTTGATGACTCCCGATAGTTCACAACTCATTTGTGTTTATACCAACAGCCAAAGTCTATGTTAACATTCAGGCCTCGAGGGGCAACTGTGTCCAATGTAAAAATCCAGCGGGATTCCATTCTTAGTAGTGCCAGTCCTCTATCACCACCACGTCTGTTGTAAGGCACATGATCAATCAACATCACTCGTAACGAGGAAACAGAATGTCCCGCAGTTGCAAAATGTCGTGCAACGGTTTGTTCTGATCGTCCTTTTTCAATCGCCTGACGAATAGCTGTTTTATGGTTAGCCAAACGTTCCTTGAATGCTGTCACCGTTTTGCCTATGTAGAATTTGGAACATGGGCAAATAATGGCATAAACCACATATTCCGATGTACAAGATAATCTATGCCTTATTTTGTACCTTTTATTGTTATGAGGGTGTTGAAAGGATGTCCCAGCAATAAGATTATTGCAAGTGACACAATTGCCACACTTGTAGCATCCAGGTTTCCCTTTTGTAAGCCATGTCTGTTTTTCGTAACAATGTATGGGATCACTGAGTACTAGTAGATCTCTGTATCGCAGATATATTGACGATGTGTTTTTGATTTGGGGTGATACCACTGAAAATCTCATTGAGTGGGTTGAAGGACTGAATAATCTTGACTCCACGATCAGATTTAAAATGGAACATAATAACAACCAGATTCACTTCCTTGATCTGGAAATCTTTAGGGTAGAAACACCTAATGGTGATAAACTACACACCACCTTGTTCAAAAAACCCACAGATAAAAACTCCATACTTCATTACCAGAGTTTCCACCCTAGATTTCAGAAAGATGGTGTTAGCTCCTCACAACTCCTGCGGGTCGTCCGGAACAACACGGATGACTCCCGAAAAGAGAAACAACTTGAAGAAATGTCACAAAAATTCCTGGGCAGAGGATATCCACCAATGCTAATAGATCAACAAAAGAGTGAAGCAATAAAACTCACTCAGAATGACACTATCTAGAAACGGACAGTCACGGAACAACCAAAACGAATGAACTTTATAACCACTTACACTCCGGGATCTGGGATGCTCCAGAATGTGAAAAATTGGATGATGCTCTCCAAAGACACCAGCCTACCTTTTGTGGATGCTCCGGTACCCCGGGTGGTATACAAGCGAGCAAGTAACCTCAGAGATCTACTAGTACTCAGTGATCCCATACATTGTTACGAAAAACAGACATGGCTTACAAGAGGGAAACCTGGATGCTACAAGTGTGGCAATTGTGTCACTTGCAATAATCTTATTGCTGGGACATCCTTTCAACACCCTCATAACAATAAAAGGTACAAAATAAGGCATAGATTATCTTGTACATCGGAATATGTGGTTTATGCCATTATTTGCCCATGTTCCAAATTCTACATAGGCAAAACGGTGACAGCATTCAAGGAACGTTTGGCTAACCATAAAACAGCTATTCGTCAGGCGATTGAAAAAGGACGATCAGAACAACCGGTTGCACGACATTTTGCAACTGCGGGACATTCAGTTTCCTCGTTACGAGTGATGTTGATTGATCATGTGCCTTACAACAGACGTGGTGGTGATAGAGGACTGGCACTACTAAGAATGGAATCCCGCTGGATTTTTACATTGGACACAGTTGCCCCTCGAGGCCTGAATGTTAACATAGACTTTGGCTGTTGGTATAAACACAAATGAGTTGTGAACTATCGGGAGTCATCAAGCTCTTAAGCTCTACCTACTCCTCAGACATGATGCAATGTATACCTATTTTTATATAGGGGGCTTTAGATTGTTTTTCGCCCTCACCAGCTACCTCCCCACATGCCTTGATACCATGAGTATAGAGGGCTGTGCTATTAGTTATTTATACTTTGGGTTCCGGTAGCGTTATTTATCTTACAACCTATATATAAGGGTTTGTTTCTATGTTGCATATAGATAGATACCTTTCTATTATGTATGTTTATGTAGGGGATTTTGGATCACTTTTTGATCGATTGTTAAATTGTTTCCTGTCAGAGTCTACCCGTCTGCGCACCCCGCATCACACCAATGTTTATGCGTGTCTCCATGGTTACGGCATGCTTCCTTGGTTTTGCTTAGGACAGCGGCAACGTGATGACGTCATGTCACGCCTATTTTGAGCCCGGGTAAAAAAGTTTGTGTGAGTGGGTGTGCCGCAGATACACACTCTGATTGGTTTATCACTGGGGCTGGGTGGGTATTTAAGGTGTGGTTCTGTTTAAGTCTTCACATTTGGTTTGTACACCATTGACAAAGGCTCGTGTTTGAGCCGAAACGTTTGGTAAACAACATTTCCAATAAACCGGAGTGTTTATGAAAAAACCTGTGTGCCTGCTTTATTTGATCCTGGCTACTACACGGAGTCCATCCGTGGGGATTCATACCTGCTTTAACTATATATATATATATATATATATATATATATATATATATATATATATATATATATATACTGTATATATAATTTGCACCAGTGTCCTCTATTCATTAAGTCCACTGGTAGGTACCCAGTTTTTTTTTATACTGATGCTAGAAATGCAATGAAAGCTGGTGTACTACACATCCACACAAGTACAATGAGTATGCTTAATGGCCAAATCACCTGAGCCAGCTATATAACTTCTGTTTTGTGTTAAAGTTATATGTGCATGTGTGTGAGAGAGTGCATGTGTGTGAAAGTGTGCATGTGTGTGTGTGCATAAGAATGTGAGAGAGTACATGTGTGAGCACATAACCTGTGTGAGAGTGTACATGTGCATAAGCATGTGTGTGAAGTGTGCGGTGTGAGATTTTGTGGTGTGTCCATGTTATTGTGTATTTTTGTGCAGGTGTGTGTGACCATTGTACAAAGGTAAGCATATAAAACATGTTAGCATGTTGGAAGCACTGGTGTGAGTTTTCACACCAGGGTTAAATTTGGGAGGAACCTAGTGCCCCATTGACCTCAATGTCACCAGCCACCTACTGCATAGAACTGAAGTGATTCCAGGATAGGAAGTGAGGGGAGCCATAATATTTTTATTTGTTTTGCCTATAGCCCCAATGCTATTGCATGGGTTATCATTTATAGGGGAAAACAGAGCAAATTGAAAATATATCACAGTTATATTTCCTAGACAAGGCTATGGGGCCACTTTTTATCATGTTGGTTGGGCGGATATGTATGTGTGTGTAACTGTGTGTGTATGTATGTGTGTGTATTTATTATGTTGTATGTATCTGTGTGTATGTTAGTATAAGTGGTAGTGTATGGGTAACTGTGTGTGTGTGTGGTGTAACTGTGTATGTATGTAGAGTATATATTGGTGGTATGTATTTGAGTGTGGGTATGTATGTATAATGTGTGTATGTGTGTGTAACTGTGTATGTAACTATGTATGTAAGTATGTGGTGTGTATTATGTACGTGTATGGTAACTGTGTGTGTATGTATGATGTGTGTGTTTGTGTGTGTGTAACTGTGTGTATGTATGTATAATGTGTGTGCTTGTGTTTGTGTGTATATGCATGTGTGTGTGTATATATATGTATGTGTATGTATTATTTTCAGTGGTATGATTTAGTGGTGAAAATTATAGTTCCCCCCCAGTTTTGACCTGTGGTATCTTATGTGCCCCACCCTATATATTGTTCCTAGAGTCACCACTGGCCGGGCCCACACACAAAAACTATTGAACTAAACTTCACCTGAAATGGGCTAAATGTACTATTAAATACCTAGGTGTTCACTTAACAACCCAATTCAGCCAACTATACAAAGCCAACTACACACCACTGTCAAAGAGGATCCGTCAAGATCTTCAGAAATGGACACTTTACTCCTTTTCCTGGTATGGCCGTAAAGCCGCGGTCAAGATGAATATCTTGCCACGCTTGCTCTACCTCTTCAGAACACTTCCAATCAAAATCCCAACCCCAGAGCTAGCTCAGATTCAATCAGAGTTGATTAGATTTATTAGAGGGAAAAAATCTCCTAGAATTCCAGCCACTTGTTTGACGAAACATAGAACATTGGGGGGGAGTAGGAGTCCCCAACCTTATCAACTATTATAAGGCGGCAAGATTAGCTCAAACAACCTTATTAGATAACCCCAATATTGATACTATATGGCCAACTCTTGAAGCTGAAATGGGGGACTGGAATTACCCAGCAGACGTTCTATGGGGGAGGGAGACACAGACACTCACCACACAACAGATCAGACTTCCTACCCTAGACTCAACCTTTATATCCTGGAACAAAGTAGCTAAGACGACCAGACTAAGACCCACATATTCTAAAAACAAACCAATTAGATATCTACTACCGCAAGAATCTTGCCTGACAATAGACAAATGGCGTAATAAGGGGCTCTACAGAGTGGCTGACTTTCTAAGCGGAACAGCAATTTTAACATTTACCCAGATACAGGAGAAAATTACTCCTTTAGTACTAAACTGGTTTTTGTACCTACAAATAATATCGGCCCTTAGAAAATTCCAACAACACTACACAACCCAGAACATCACAATACTAGAGATCATATATAAAGTACCTCACAGACCAAAACACACCATCTCAAAGCTGTACTCTGCTATACAATCCGCACAGACACAGACAAAATCCCAATTAATGTTAAACTGGGAAAGAGATGTGGGAATAGAGAAAGACCTACAGGAGTAGGTCGACATATTTAGTGAAATAGACAAAGGACTATTAAACGCAGACCTAAGGGAAAATGCACTTAAGACGGCCTATAGATGGTACTTGACCCCAGTACAGACAGCACATATGTCCCCTGCGGGAACTAGACTATGCTATAGAGGATGCAATGTGTTAGGAACCTACTCACACTTATGGTGGGAATGTGACAAAATCAAGCAAATTTGGGACAACCTCTCTTTACTAATAAGTAATACTTTAAATGAAAAGATTCAACTTAAGCAATCACAGGCACTCTTACATGTCCGACTACCTAATCTTAACAGACCAATTAACACATTTATCAAGATCTTGTGCACGGTTACAAGATCTTGCATAGCTAAATATTGGAAAACTGGTTCACTAATATGGTAAGAGGTTTTAAATAAAATTAACGCAACATATTCTATGTATGATTCGGCATCTTGGATCTTGGATAATTAGGAAGCAGTAGACAAAGTTTGGTTTTACTGGATTCTACAGGGGAGGCCTCAAATCACTCACAACCCCACATAGGTACTTGATCTTCTGTTCAGCGCTTGGTCTCTACACCCACGCCACTCACAATACCATGATGCGTACACTTTTATCTGAACTGTCATAATGATACTAACATTATTAATAATTGACTCACACAATTGATATTTTATGTACTTCTTTTATTTATGTTTTTCTGTTACTTCATTCCTGAGTTTGATGATGTTTATTATCACAATGTACAAATGTAAATGTACAACAAATACTGTTCAATAAAAAAATTTCAACATAAAGAGAGGAAAGAGAGATGGCTTTAGAGAATAGCACACACATTGCGAGACAATTGGGCGCTCTGTAAAATGCTTAAAGCAACCTATAATTACTATGAGCTACTTTAGAATGCTAAATAATTCATCATGTATTGGTCTATGTACCTTTAGGTACTGGAACATTTCCACCACTATCTCTTTGTTTGTTCGTGGAATAAAAAAGTACCTCATTTTTACTAGAATGCAGCTCACATCTGTAATTTTGACACAAAAAGACTCTTGCAAGTTAATGCTTTACACGCCCAGAAAACTTTCTCTGTGCGCACCGCATCCCCGTGGGGATACATTCCAACCTCCGCTAATGAAAGTCAGGTCATGTGAGGGGAAAAAAACAGACTTGGTATGCTTAAGAGAGAGGAGCAATCTAAATATCAAAATACTTCTATGAAATATCTGTCTACAGCCAAATCCATATCCGTTGCTCTGAAATATTTTCCTTAATTGTGTTTAGGAAACATATCTGTGTGACTGCCTCACATGATGCTTCAGTAAATGTATTTAAGTTGTCATTAATTTAACCCTTTGACTGTTAAATAGGACTGCTTTCTTGTCCCTTAAAGAGACGGTAAAGTCATAGGGGACGATTTATTAAAGTGTGGACGGACATAATACGATGTCGAGTATTATGTCTGCCACACATCAATAAATGCCGACAACATATGCTGTTGGCATTTATCATTGCACAAGCAGTTCTTGTGAACTGCTTGAGCAATGCCGCCCCCGCAGATTTGTGGCTGCTAGCAGGGGGTGTCAATCAGCCTGATCATATAGGATCTGGCGGATTGAAGACCCACAGCCTCAGAGGCAGCTAACAAGTTAAGGAGCAGCAGTGTTTAGATCGCTGCTTCATAACTACTATTTCCGGCGAGCTTGAAGGCTCGCACGAAACAGGGGCATCAAGCTCCATTCGGTGCTTGATAATTCGACCCCATATTTAGACATTCATGATTTGGACAGAGTAAATAACTTTAAACAACTTTCCAATTTACCTATATTATTTAGTTTGCTTCCTTCTCTTGTTATCCTTTGCTGAAAGGTTTATCTAGGTAAGCTCAGGAGAAGCAAAGAACCTCGGTTCTAGCTGCTGATTGGTGGCTGCATATATTTACCGATTGTCATTGGCTCACCCATGTTATCAGTTAGAAACCAGTAGTGCATTGCTGCTCCTTCAACAAATGATACCAAGAGATTGAAACAAATTTGAAAATAGAAGTAAACTGGAAAGTTGTTTAAAATTGTATGTTCTACCTAAATTATGAAAGAAAAATGTTGGGTTTCATGTCCCTATAAAGGGACCTTAAACCCATTTTTTATTTATGCATTGGAAATTATACATTGCAGTGCAACAGTCCTGCATACAAAATAGATGAAAAACATTTAAAACCTGTCCTTTTATTAGAAAAAAATGTGCCTGGTTTTGCAGTCCCAGATCACACCCCTGCACTTATCAGCCAATCAATGTGCAGCACAAAAGAGTCAGGTTTCTGCATTCCACAGAATACACTCCAGCCTCTCTGGATAGTGCACTACAAATTTGAGAGTTAATTAATATGAAAGGCAGACAAATGAAAGAGCATTGCAAAGTTTTTTTTAAATGATATATAATTAAATATCTTTTCTTAGATTTTGAGTCTAATTTCCTTACAGCACTAAATGCATAGTGTATGTTTTGATGTCTTGATAAAGCCCACAGGGTGAAACGCGTTGACCAGGACTTGCTGCCACTTACGAACAGATTTACTGTCACTTTCAGTCATCTCAGTTTGGCTGTTCATTGGAACTTTTGTCCAACGTCGGAGGCTCTCGGTGAATGCTTGTGACTGTGCTGTATAAAAGAAACACCTTCAATAAGGCGCCTAGGAATATACATAGGTGGAGGTGTAAGACATTTCTTATCTGCAAATAAGCTGAAACTACAAAAGGATTGCACATTGCATCGATCGCTGTCATCCGTAGCCATTTGGGCTATTATGTGACCTCTGACCTCTGAAGTATAGAGGGGAGTCAGGTGACTACACGCTTGCGACCGGAGCCTCACAAACTTACTGCCTATACCGAAGTCTCAGGACCAACCAAAGGTAACCTTTTACTATTACCCTCATAATCTCTCTGGACGCGGTCAGAGCCGCAGAGGGGAGAATACTAATGGTAACGCCTATCCTCATAACCTGTATCATCCCTCTGGATGCAGTGAGATCTGCCGAGGGGATTGTGAACTGCCACTCTATACACAACATTAACTGTTTGCAAGTCTTACTGTATCTCCTTGAAATCAGAGATTTGATCACTGATTTATGTTTACCGGCATTTGTCAATGGTGGCATTTTATATTTTACCTCTCTGTGTTGCAACATTGTGACATTTTATATTTGTGCTGCTATATTTTAACTTTAACTCTTTTCTGCTGCTACACTGATTAAATTGGGAGACGTCCCTATATTGATTGCTAAGATCGCTACTCCATATAATTTTTTTATATATATTTTTTTATATTGTTTATGGTTTATATATATTAAATGTGTTATAAACTGATATTTGATACTCTATCAATCCGAGATTTTTAGCGCTGCTAATCATACTTCCAATTTTAGCATCACACCTAGTTTAATCTGAGGGATTAACTGTATTAGTAGCAGGATTATCCATTTATTCCTTAGGCGCTCCTATTTTATTCTTTCTATTGTATAGCCTGTAGCTGTGCCCTGTATCAGCCTAAACTTTATAGTAAAGAACGTTTTCTTATTTGCGCAGAAAAGCTGGATTGTGTTTTTTTTGTTTTGTTATTTTCAAAAGCGAGCACAGCATTAGGAAAGATCAACAGCCAAATAAATATTTCAAAATCAATTAAAACTGCCACTGCCCCCCTCCCCAAACCAAATCTAATGTTTTGCAGTCTGGGAGATAACCTTTGAAAAGTTTCTTTACAGGGCCAGCTCAAGATATTCTGCTGCCTGGGTCTGAGCATGCAATGACGCACCCCCAAAAGTAACATTACTGATTAGCCAGCATATCAACCTACTAGCCTGGCCGTTGACCCTCCCTGCCTAAGCCTACCTACCTGCATGCAACCAATACTTATGCACAATTTTGCAATAAGTGGGAAGGAAGTTCTGGAAGAGATGCACTTGTCCCACCTTGAACGTTGCCCCTGACTGGTTCTGTGTCTTTGTGCATGATGAGGTTATGCTGCTGTGACTCTGATGTGCTGCTCTTATTTAAGTGCTGTCTGGGTCCATTAGACCCACTTGGTCCCATGGTTGAGCTGGCCCTGTTTCTTTAGTATGTTTCACTTATCTCCTTTGCTGGGGCCAGTTTGCATTAGATATAAATAAGCACCTGCATGGCTCAGCCAATGACTCAAGCTTCTCTGGGGCAGTGGAAAAACAACAACAAAACAATTTTCAAAATTAAATTACAGTAATAAGAGGTAAATAATAGATAATGAGAGTGCATTACATTTATTTTATTATCAATTATTTTATAGGAAAAAACATTTTGCATTTAATTTTTTTTTTCACTGCCCACATAACCCATATACATAACAGTTAGTTATTCTTGAAGATTTTGGAAAAGAAAAATACAAATGTTAATTACAGATTCAATGACACTTTACTGATTGTTATAAATGAGGATCGGGACTTGGGAACTATTATTTCAGATGATTTAAAATGTAGCAAACACTGTAGTACTGCAGTGAGTAAGGCCAGTAGAATGCTTGGTTGTAATGTAGAGGTATTTGTCGCAGAAATAGTTAGGTTCTTATGCCACTTTACAGATCATTAGTTAGGCCTTATCTTGAGTATTGTATTCAGTTATGGAAGGATACAAACAATCTGGAATTAGAAGGAAAGCTACTAAAATGGTATACGGTGTAAAAAATAAAACGCACCAGGAGCGGCTCAATGACCTAAATATGTATAGCTTAGAGGAGAAGGGACAGAGGTGATATGATAGCAACTTTTAAGTATGGACTTAGTAAACCAGAGGCTGTATTTTTTATAAAAATAAAAATGTTAAATTAAGGGGGTAACCTTATGGGGATCTCAAGCTGAAGGGCAGTAGATTCAGGAGTAATTTGCAGAAGCTTCTTTACAGAAAGGGTGATTGATTCATGGGGGCCGAATAGAGCTTGATGCCCCTGTTTCTGCACCGGAAACAGAAGTTATGAAGCAGTGGTCTAAAGACCGCTGCTCCATAACTTGCCCACCTGCTCTGAGGCAGCGGACAGAAATCAACCCGATCGAATATAATTGGGTTGATTGACACCCCCTGCTAGCGGCTGATTGGCCGCAAATCTGCAGGGGGCGGCATTGCACAAGCAGTTCACAAGAACTGCTTGTGTAATGATAAATGCCGACAGCGTATGCTGTCAGTATTTATCGATGTCTGCTCGGGCTATGATAAATTGGCCCCTTGGAATAAACTTCTACAAGAGATAGTAATGACAAACACTGTGAGGGAACTTTAAGAATGCCTAGGATAAGTATAATGCTATCCTACATACTAATTAATGCCTGGGACAAGCATAAGGCTATCCTACATACTAATTAATGCTTGGGACAAGCATAAGGCTATCCTACATACTAATAAATGCCTGGGACAAGCATAAGGCTATCCTGCATACTAATTAATGCCTGGGACAAGCATAAGGCTATCCTACATACTAATTAATGCCTGGGACAAGCATAAGGCTATCCTACATACTAATTAATGCCTGTGACAAGCATAAGGCTATCCTACATACTAATTAATGCCTGTGACAAGCATAAGGCTATCCTACATACTAATTAATGCCTGTGACAAGTATAATGCTATCCTACATACTAATTAATGCCTGTGACAAGCATAAGGCTATCCTACATACTAATTAATGCCTGTGACAAGCATAATGCTATCCTACATACTAATTAATGCCTGGGACAAGCATAACGCTATCCTACATACTAATTAATGCCTGGGACAAGCATAAGGCTATCCTACATACTAATTAATGTCTGTGACAAGCATAAGGCTATCCTACCAACTAGATAAGTTTATAATTTTAGGAAATATTAGGCAGACTTGTTGGGCCTATGGTTCTTATCTGCTGACAAAATCTATAGGCTAGATTATGAGTTATGCGTTAGGCTGAAAAAGCAGCATTAACAGGTCCCAACGCTGCTTTTTCACTACCGCTGGTATTACGAGTCTTGCAGGTTTAGGGGCCCCACACACTTTTTTTGGCCTTACCGCAAAACGACTTACGTAAACTTCCGTAAAGTCTTTTTCTATGGGACTTCAATAGCGCCGGTATTACGAGTCTGTCCTGGGAGGCCAAAAAGTGAGCGGTACACCCTCTACCTCCAAGATCCGTAACGCAAAAGTCAGTAGTTAAGAGTTTTATGGTACCACGCTGTAACATAAAACTCATATCTATAGTGCTAAAAAGTACACTAACACCCATAAACTACCTATTAACCCCTAAACCGAGGCCATCCCGCATCGCAAACACTAAAATACATTTTTTAACCCCTAATCTGCCGCACCGGACATCGCCACCACTAAACATATTAACCCCTAAACCGCCACACTCCCGCCTCGCAAACACTAGTTAAATATTATTAACCCCTAATCTACTGTCCCTAACATCGCCGCCACCTACATTATACTTATCAACCCCTAATCTGACGCCCCCAATGTCGCCGCCACTATTCTAAATTTATTAAACCCTAAACATAAGTCTAACCCTAACACCCTCTAACTTAAATATAATTTAAATTACTCTAAATAAAATTAATATTTTTACCTAAATAATTCCTATTTAAAACTAAATACTTACCTATAAAATAAACCCTAAGCTAGCTACAATATAACTAATATTTTAATTGTAGCTAGCTTAGGGTTTATTTTTATTTTACAGGCAAGTTTGTATTTATTTTAACTAGGTAGACTAGTTATGAAATAGTTATTAACTATTTAATAACTACCTAGCTAAAATAAATACAAATTTACCTGTAAAATAAAACCTAGCCTAAGTTACAATAACATCTAACACTACACTACAATTAAATAAATTAACTAAATTAAAATCAATTAAATAAATTAAATTAGCTAAATCACAACCCCCCCACTAAATTACAGAAAATAATAAACAAATTACCAGTGTTAATTTTGACGGAAAGTTTCAATTTAGTCTTAGTTTTAGTCTTTTGACTAAAATGCCATTTTAGTTTTAGTCTAGTTTTAGTCATCTGAATTGTTTTAGTTTTAGTCTAGTTTTAGTCGACTAAATCTAAGGGGTGTAGTTAAAGTGTAATGAATTATTTTAACAGTTCTCTGTTAATAATTAAAACAAGTATCAAGTAACTCAACGCAACAAAAAGTTTCTGCAGATAGCACAGGCACAGCATAACTTAAACCCATATTCGTGGGTTATGCTTATTTCTATAGGAAGAATCAATTGATTGTTCACAGATTCAAAAAAATTTCGGCAACGATATTAGCACTGCTCTAGAACTTCCAAACTCATTATATACTCCTGGAGTAAAGGTTTATTAACCTGTTTTCTTTTATGGTATTAAGGTTTGAACATGCAATACAGATTTAACAGATTTAACTGTTGTGGTATATAACATGTCTTTATCTTAAAATTTAATAAAATTAAGTTTCGTAAATTTAACAAAAGAGCAGTACTTGGATATGGATTGATTATAACACCTTGCATAAAATGTTTTTGTCAGCAAATTTTGATTTAGTTTTAGTCATAGTCTTTTGACTAAAATGTAATTTTGATTTAGTTTTAGTCATAGTCTTTTGACTAAAATGCCATTTTAGTTTTAGTCATATTTTAGTCATTAGAATTTCTTTAGTTTTATAGTCATTTTAGTCTAGTTTTAGTCGACAAAATTAACACTGCAAATTACAAGATATTTAAACTAATTACATCTAATCTAATAGCCCTATCAAAATAGAAAAAGCCCCCCCAAAATAAAAAAAAAAACCCTAGCCTAAACTAAACTACCAATAGCCCTTAAAAGGGCCTTTTGCGGGACATTGCCCAAAAGAAATCAGCTCTTTTACCTGTAAAAAAAAATAATAATACAAACAACCCCCCCAACAGTAAAACCCACCACCCACACAACCAAACCCCCAAATAAAATACTAACTAAAAAAACCTAAGCTCCCCATTGCCCTGAAAAGGGCATTTGGATTGGCATTGCCCTTAAAAGGGCAGTTAGCTCTTTTGCGGCCCAAAGCCCTAACCTAAAATTAAAACCCACCCAATACACCCTTAAAAAATCCTAAATCTAACCCCCTGAAGATTGACTTACTGTTCTGAAGACCGGACATCCATCCTCAAGGAAGCGGGAGAAGTCTTCATCCAACCGTTCCGAAGTAATCAATGAAGCTGGGAGAAGTCTTCATCCAAGCTGGTCGAAGTGGTCCTCCAGACAGGCAGAAGTCTTCATCCAGACGGCATCTTCTATCTTCATCCATCCGACGTGGAGCGGCTCCATCTTCAAGACATCCGACGCGGAGCATCCTCTTTATCCGGAGTCTTCTTAATGAATGTTCCTGATTGGAACAGCCAATAGAATGCGAGCTAAATCCTATTGGCTGATTGCATCAGCCAATAGGATTGAACTTCAATCCTATTGGCTGATTGCATCAGCCAATAGAATTTTTTCTACCTTAATTCCGATTGGCTGCTAGAATTCTATCAGCCAATGGGAATCTAAGGGACGCCATCTTGGATGACGTCATTTAAAGGAACCGTCATTCAGTAAGAAGACTCCGGATGAAGAGGATGCTCCGCGTCGGATGTCTTGAAGATGGAGCCACTCCGCGTCGGATGGATGAAGCTAGAAGATGCCGTCTGGATGAAGACTTCTGCCCGTTTGGAGGAGCACTTCACCCGGCTTGGATGAAGACTTCTCCCGGCTTTGTTGAGGACTTCGGCCTGGTTGGATGAAGACTTCTGCCGCTTCCTTGAGGATGGATGTCCGGTCTTCAGAACAGTAAGTCGATCTTCAGGGAGTTAGTGTTAGGTTTTTTTAAGGGTGTATTGGGTGGGTTTTATTTTTAGGTTAGGGCTTTGGGCCGCAAAAGAGCTAACTGCTCTTTTAAGGGCAATGCCCATCCAAATGCCCTTTTCAGGGCAATGGGGAGCTTAGGTTTTTTTAGTTAGGTTTTTATTTGGGGGGTTGGTTGTGTGGGTGGTGGGTTTAACTATTGGGGGGGTTGTTTGTATTTTTTTTACAGGTAAAAGAGCTGATTTCTTTGGGGCAATGCCCCGCAAAAGGCCCTTTTAAGGGCTATTGATAGTTTAGTTTAGGCTAGGGTTTTTTTTTATTTTGGGGGGCTTTTTTTATTTTGATAGGGATATTAGATTAGGTGTAATTAGTTTAAAGATCTGTAATTTGTTTTTTATTTTCTGTAATTTAGTGTTAGGGTTAGACTTAGGTTTAGGGGTTAATACGTTTAGTATAGTGGCGGCGATGTTGGGGGAGGCAGATTAGGGGTTAATAAATGTAGGTTGGTGGCAGCGATGTTAGGGACGGCAGATTAGGGGTTAATGATATTTAGCTAATGTTTGCGAGGTGGGAGTGTGGCGGTTTAGGGGTTAATATGTTTATTATAGAGGTGGCGATGTCTGGAGTGGTAGATTAGGGGTTAATAAGTATAATGTAGGTGGCGACGATGTGGGGGCGGCAGATTAGGGGTTAATAAAAATAATGTAGGTGTCGGCGATGTTGGGGGCAGCAGATTAGGGGTTCATAAGTATAATGTAGGTGGCGGCGGTGTCCGGAGCGGCAGATTAGGGGTTAATAAGTATAATGTAGGTGTCGGCGATGTCTGGGCGGCAGATTAGGGGTTAATAAGTGTAAGATTAGGGGTGTTAAGACTCGGGGTTCATGTTAGGGTGTTAGGTGTAAACATAACTTTAGTTTCCCCATAGGAATCAATGGGGCTGCGTTACTGAATTTTACGCTGCTTTTTTGCAGGTGTTAGACTTTTTCTCAGCTGGCTCTCCCCATTGATTCCTATGGGGAAATCGTGCACCAGCACGTATGACCAGCTCACCACTGACTCAAGCAGCTCTGGTATTGAAGTGCGGTAAGGAGCACAATTTTGCTAAACGCTCACGTCTTGTCTTTTAAAGCCGGGTTTGTAAAAACCCGTAATACCAGCGCTGTAGGTAAGTGAGCGGTGAGAAAAAACTGCTCGTTAGCACCGCATAGCCTCTAACGCAAAACTCGTAATCTGGCCGTATGTTTCTATGCTTTTTTTTTTTGCATGGTTTTTTATCTTTCCCCCCTTCTTGAGTCTAACCTCTGTTAAATGTAACCCTTCCCCAAAGATAAGGCTAATTACTGCTGTGCTGAGATTTCATCTTCTTGTCTACTCCAAATCCTCTGCACAACCCCCTCAAATAAAACAGATCAGCCACAGGTTTGATTACTGGATACTTTATAGAGTGAGCTCTGACACCATGAAAAAGGAGAGTGTAATATAAAACACAGTAAAACAACTTTGCAGTATACTTTTTAAATTTAACATTTTACTGCAATTTAAAGGGCCATTAAAAGACCATTTAATGTAGTAGAATTACATAATGCGCAATAAAAAACAATGCAAAAAACACTAATAGTAGAGAAGTAGTTTTTTAAAGTTAATTACATTTTCCTTACCACTGCATCATGTGACAGCCAACAGCCAATCACAAAATTCATATACTGTACGTGTATTCTGTAAGTTCATGCACATGCTCAGTTGCCAGTGCCTCAGAAAGTGTGCATATAAAAATAATCATAAATAATCATAGTGAATTTGAAAGTTGTTTAAAATTGTGGATTATAAAAGTTTAATTTTTACTTTAGCATTCCTTTAAATACAGGAGAATTGCATTAACAACAGATGCATAATAAAAAGACAATGCAAAAGCACTTACTAAATTCACAGTCAATTTTTACGTTTGATTATTCTGTTCCTTATATCATGTGACAGCCCCCAGCCAATCAGACACCTAGAAGTATATACTGTGAACTTTTGCACATGCTCAGTAGATGCAGGTGTGTCAGAAAGTGTGCAAATGAAAAAAATAAAATAAAATAATGTGCAGAATTTGAAGTTGTATTTTTTTTTTAATTGCATGTACTGATTCATGACAATTTAGATTTGACTGTAGTGTCCCTTTAAGACTGAACAGTGATGATTTTCCAGGCCTGCAAGCTGAAAGGGAAACACATCAGGCATCACAAGCCTAACACTGCCACATATATGTTACCAATTTGCAGTTTGTTATCTTATCCTTTCTGCTGAAGCCAAACAATGGAGATTTTATTACCACCATGACAGTGGCAAGGTGGGTCTTCTCTAGACTCAAGTCCAGATTGGCTCCTCCAGATAAGGCTAGTGATGGCTAGAGTTTGGCTACTGAAAAACAATTGCTGCAAAAAAAAATATGTTTTAAAATTAATCACAGTCACCTAATATATTAATTGATTTCACTATTGCAGAAAAACATTGCAATTATAATGTATTTACTTTCCCTTTAAGAAATCCTTGCATGTGGACCCCACAGACCATAGACTGTGGCTAAAACCCAGCACAGATTATCAGTAAAGATTTATCTGAGGCGGACAGGGCAGGGCAGATTAGAAATGATACTGGATGCTGATGGAGAAATAGAGTAGGCACCAAATCTGACTGGACACAATATGGAACAAACCAGGTCAGAAAAGTGGAGAGAAGTCAGAACTAAGTAATGATGTAGCCTGATTGTAGCCAAGTGGGCAACATGGAAAGAGAATTGTACTTGACTAACTTGTTTTGAAAATGATGCATCAATGACACGATAACAGGACAGGACTGTGTGGGGTGGGCAACTATTGGCCCTCCAGATGTTATGGACTACATTCATCCAAAATGCAGGCAAAGCATCATGGGAGATGTAGTTTATAACATCTGGAGGGCCGGTAATTGCCCACCCCATTTAGACTAAAAACAGCTGAATCAGCAACTTACAAAACAGGACTTGACACATGGGGGCCGATTTATCATTGTCTGTCCAACATGATAGGCTGTAGTGTATCATGTCCAACAGACACAGCTGAATGCCGACAGCATACTCTGTCGGCATTTATTATTGCACAAGCAGTTCTGGTGAACTGCTTGTGCAATGCAGCCCCCTGCAAATTTGTGGCCGCTAGCAGGGGGTGTCAATTAACCCGATCGTATATGATCAGGCGGATTGCAGACCGCAGCCTCAGACCGCTGTTTCATAACTGCTGTTTCCGGCAAGCCTGAAGGCTTGTGTGGAAACAGGGGCATCAGGGGCATTTGGCCCTTGATAAATAGGCCCCATGGATTGGATTAGCAACCTGTAGACAAGACTGTTACTCAGGTTGGGACAGCAACTTGCAGACAGGACTGGACTTTGAAAGGATCAGAAGGTACTTAAAGGGACAGTGCACTGTAATATGATCTCCTTTTTAATGTGTCCCAATTTACCTGCTGGAGTGTATATACATATCTCTTTTTCCTTTAATTTGTCAATTGAAAAGGTAATTTAAATACTGCAGTGTTGTCTTCAGAAAAGCTATGTAACCAAAAGGCAGCAGCGCAAATTGTCCTCCAGTAGAAGGGAGGCAGAGACCTCAGCCCATTTGAAAGGGTTTACCTGCAGCTGTGATGAATACAATAAACTCATCAGCTTTAAACAGGGAACAGCATGTAATTCTTCTCTTTTTATAAAATCAAACACGATTTCATATTTAAAAGGGACGCTAAAGTTATTTTTAAATGTATACCTAGTATACAGTATATCAGCAATTAATCACTGCATAGCAAAGGTCTGCCCACTAAAAACATTTATAAAATGTGTTTAAACTGTCTTTTTTGTTACCAAAATTGTTTTGTAGTTCAGGGGCTTTAAAAAAGTATTTATATATCTTATACAAACAATTTTTATTTTTACATTACAAGTGGAGTGCAAAAATATTTTCACTATTGTGTGTTAACATGATGAGCGCAATCAACAGCGCTTCTGTTTTTGCACTCGGCTGAGCAATAGCCTAAGGTGCATTAATATCTTCATGGCAGATAGCACAAGTGCGCTAAACGCCACATAATAGACTTCTATTGGGCGCACAGAAAAAATTATGTCAGATATCATTCCAGTGCTAAGCTGATGGCGTATAAGTAGCGGATTGCTTAATATAATTCTGTCATATATTGTAAATAAAGTTAAGCAAAAAACACTTAAAAAAAACAAAAAAAAAACACCCATACACATCCATATATTTACACATGCATACACATTATACACACACACATACATATATTCACACATACACATGCACACACATACAGACACACAAACATACATCTATTCACACATACACAGGTTCACACATATACACACACACATGCAGACACACACACATACATATATTCACACATACACATGCACACACATATACATGCACACACATATACACATATACACACACACATACAGTCACACAAACATACATATATTCACACATACACATAAATATATATACACATAAATATATATATATATATATATATATATATATATATATATATATATATATATTCACACATACACACACACACACACACACATACAGACACACACACATACAGACACACACACATACATATATTCACACATACACACACATATACGCATACGCATACATATCTTCACATATACACATCCATATATTTACACATGCATACACATTATACACAGATATATAAATGCACACACATATACACACACATACAGACACACAAACATACATATATTCACACATACACAGGCACACATGTACACATACAAATACACACATACTTATATTCATACTTACACATAGTATATATATATACTGTATATATACTGTATATATATGTGTGTGTATATATATATATATATTCCCACATACACATGCACACATATATATTCACACATACACATTCACACACACATATTCACACATACACATGCACACACACATATGCACATACATACATATATTCACACATGCACTCATATACACACACAAACACATACACACATATATTCACACACACACACACACACACACATATTCACACATACACATGCACACACACTTATGCACATACATACATATATTCACACATGCACTCACATATACACAAACACACACATAAACAGATATATTCCATACATATATTCACACATCTTTAATGCAATTTTAAACAACTTTCCAATTTACTTCCTTTATTTAATTTGCTTTATTCTCTTGATATCCTTTGTTGAAAAGCACATCTAAATAGGCTCAGTAGCTACTGATTGATGGCTGCACATTTGCGTGATTCGCTCACCCATGTGCATTGCTATTTCTTCAACAAAGGAAAACAATTGGGTTTCATGTCCCTTTAAATATTTTACCTGTGCTATCAATTGTTCTCCCCTTATAATCTAGCACTTTATGATAAATAACATTTTTAGTTCAACGTGCCTTTAATTCCTATATATCAGTAAAAAACATAACAGCTACATATCCAATAAAGTTTAAAATTTTTATGAAGTTCTGAGGGAAGAAAGTTACGTAAATCATCTTGTTTATATACACAGAAGAACTATATTATATTTTACAAGTCCAAGAAATTCTACTGCTATTGTCTAAACACAAAAGGCAATCAATTTTGATTTACTAAACAATCCAACAATGATGGTCTGTATTAAATTTACTGTTCTATTCCATTTTGTATGATTTAGTCAAGGAAAAATAACATAAAACTGCTTCACTATTATATGTTCCTGCTAAACAGCCCCAGCACTGGGCTAATTTATACAATTACATTGTAAAACAAATAGCAAAAAATAAAACCATCTGTTTTCTATATAGATATTTATACAACATGTTTTATAAATTTAAAATATATTAACACAATTACAGTGTTGACTCTGGTCTTTCTATATATCTGGTATACACAGTTATGGTTGTGACGCAATAAGTCACCATATTGGTGGAATAATAGTCACACAGTGGCCTCTATTCACTTAGGATTGGGACGCATCTCCAAAGTGACGCTATCCAAAGAAGCTTATTTACGTAGGAAGCTTTCTCACACTTTAGTGAATTTTCCGCCTAAAACATATTACTTTCCAAATGTCCTGTTTTTTCCTGGACCACTTACAGTTTTTGATCTCCTGTTCTGTGGTATAATTGTCCCAGTATCCTTTTCATGTTATAAGAATTAGCCCTGAGATAATGGGCCAAATGTATTAATGTGCAGACAAGGTACTGTGCATCCGCTGTTCACATATACAATTGCACAAGCATTTGTTTAGGCAGTGCTCACTGACCTGTGCTCTTGTGAGACCTGTCAATCACTGTAAGGATTATTTATCTCTCAGAGAGATAGCGATATCTACCTCTCCTTCTTACATTGCGGTAAGCAGGCTCACGGTGCAAAGGCTCCTTCTCTGGTTAGTACAGGGAGCCCATAGGCGTGGCCGTTTTGTCTGTCACTGCTGGAATCAGAACTATGTTGGTCTCATGTATATGTTATTTTGCATATTATCTGTGACATCAGAGTCTCATGCACTTTACATTAGAGCAGCAGAAATATGGAATATTTAATATAGCAAATTGACATCTGTATCCTATAAGTCTGTGCTGGTGAAATACTTTGTTCCCTGGTCATGTAAGGAGATTGTAGAGTGGACTCCTTTTAGCACTGTGCTCCAATCATTACTAAAGGTGGGTTCTGAATCCTTAAAGGTACATTCCAGCCTAAATTGTAATACACATGGATGCATTACAGTTCTGAATAGAAGCATGTTTGTAATATACATGTGTTGGCAAAAATGTTTTAAATAGAAGCTATAGCTGTTTCAAGTATTTAAGTATGCAACGTGCACCAGCATTTTAAACATATCACTTCAGAGAGCCTAAGGTGTTTGTACCATCTGGTAATGACTCACTTTGTTATTTGCCAACATGATGCAAGTCCCACTGGCGCTCTAAGCAGCTGAAATATTTAAAATGCTGGTGCACTGAGAATATCTCGCAATGCTTCACATGCACGTGCAGAGAAAGAATTTAACACAAAAACAGTGATAACTTTTACTAGAAGCATTTTTGCCAGTACATGTATATTGTAAATATGTTTCTATTCAAAGATGTCATTCATCTATGTGCATTTAAATTTTGACCGGACTGTCCTTTTAATACTCTGATGTATCTTTAAATCTGCAGTTTATAAATTAGATCAAATAACACTCACCTAGATTACGAGTTTTGCGGTAACAGGGGTGCGGTGCCAACGAGCAGTTTTCCCTCACCGCTCACCTACAGACAACACTGGTATTACGGGTTTTTAGAAACCCGGCGTTAGCCGCAGAAAAGTGAGCAGAGAGCAAAATTTTGCACCACATCTCACCTCAATACCAGCGCTGCTTACGTTAGCGGTGAGCTGGCAAAACGTGCTTGTGCACGATTTCTCCATAGGAATCAATGGGGGAGAGCCGGCTGAAAAAAAACCTAACACCTGCAAAAAAGCAGCGTAAAGCTCCTAACGCAGCCCCATTGATTCCTATGGGGAAATAAAAGTTATGTCTACACCTAACACCCTAACATGAACCCTGAGTCTAAATACCCCTAATCTTACACTTATTAACCCCTAATCTGCCGCCCCCGACATCGCCGACACCTGCATTATATTGTTAACCAATAATCGGCTGCTCTGGACACCGCCGTCACCTACATTATACTTATGAACCCCTAATCTGCTGCCCCCAACATCGCCGACACCTACATTATATTTATTAACCCCTAATCTACCGCCCCCAATGTCGCCGCCACCTACCCACACTTAGTAACCCCTAATCTGCCGCCCACAACATCGCCGCCACTATTTTAAAGTTCCTAACCCCTAAACCTAAGTCTAACCCTAACCCTAACACTTCCTAACTTAAATATAATTTAAATAAATCTAAATAAAATAACTACAATTAACTAAATTATTCCTATTTAAAACTAAATACTTACCTATAAAATTAACCCTAAGATAGCTACAATATAACTAATAGTTACATTGTAGCTATCTTAGGATTTATTTTTATTTTACAGGCAACTTTGTATTTATTTTAACTAGGTAGAATAGTTATTAAATAGTTATTAACTATTTAATAGCTACCTAGTTAAAATAAAGTCAAATTTACCTGTAAAATAAAACCTAACCTAAGTTACAATTACACCTAACACTAAACTATAATTAAATTAATTCCCTAAACTAAATACAATTAAATACAATTATCTGAAGTACGGAGAAAAAAAAAACTAAATTACGGAAAATAATAAAATAATTACAAGTTTTTAAAACTAATTACACCTAATCTAACCCCCCTAATAAAATAAAAAAGCCCCCCAAAATAATAAAAAGCCCTACCCTACACTAAATTACAAATATCCCTTAAAAGGGATCAGCTCTTTTACCTGTAAAAAAAAGTACAATACCCCCCCAACATTAAAACCCACCACCCACACACCCAACCCTACTCTAAAACCCACTCAATACCCCCTTAATAAAACACTAACCCCTTGAAGATCACCCTACCTTGAGAAGTCTTCACCCAACCAGGCCGAAGTCCTCAACGAAGCCGGGCGAAGTGGTCCTCTAGACGGGCAGAAGTCTTCATCCAAGCCGGGAAGAAGAGGTCCTCCAGATGGGCAGAAGTCTTCATCCAGACGGTATCTTCTATCTTCATCCATCCGGCGCGGAGCGGGTCCATCTTCAAGACATCCGACATGGAGCATCCTCTTCTTTCGACGTCTTCTTACTAAATGACGGTTCCTTTAAGTGACGTCATCCAAGATGGCATCCCTTCAATTCCGATTGGCTGATAGAATGCTATCAGCCAATCGGAATTAAGGTAGAAAAAATCCTATTGGCTGATGCAATCAGCCAATAGGATTGAGCTTGCATTCTACTGGCTGATCCAATCAGCCAATAGAATGCCAGCTCAATCCTATTGGCTGATTGGATCAGCCAATAGTATTGAACTTAAATCCTATTGGATGATTGCATCAGCCAATAGGATTTTTTCTACCTTAATTCCGATTGGCTGATAGAATTCTATCAGCCAATCAGAATTGAAGGGACACCATCTTGGATGACGTCACTTAAAGGAACCGTCATTTAGTAAGAAGATGTCAAAAGAAGAGGATGCTTCACGTCGGATGTCTTGAAGATGGACCCGCTCCGCGCCGGATGGATGAAGATAGAAGATGCCGTCTGGATGAAGACTTCTGCCCGTCTGGAGGAACTCTTCTTCCCGGCTTGGATGAAGACTTCTGCCCGTCTGGAGGACCACTTCGCTCGGCTTCGTTGAGGACTTCGGCCCGGTTGGGTGAAGACTTCTCAAGGTAGGGTGATCTTCAAGGGGTTAGTGTTAGGTTTTATTAAGGGGGTATTGGGTGGGTTTTAGAGTAGGGTTGGGTGTGTGGGTGGTGGGTTTTAATGTTGGGGGGTATTGTACTTTTTTTTTACAGGTAAAAGAGCTGATTACTTTGGGGCAATGCCCCGCAAAAGGCCCTTTTAAGGGCTATTTGTAATTTAGTATAGGGTAGGGCTTTTTATTATTTTGGGGGGCTTTTTATTTTATTAGGGGGATTAGATTAGGTGTAATTAGTTTAAAAAAACTTTCTGTAATTTAGTGTTTTTTTTCCGTACTTTAGATAATTGTATTTAATTGTATTTAATTGTAGTTAATTTAGGGAATTCATTTAATGATAGTGTAGTGTTAGGTGTAATTGTGACTTAGGTTAGGTTTTATTTTACAGGTAAATTTGACTTTATTTTAACTAGGTAGCTATTAAATAGTTAATAACTATTTACTAACTATTCTACCTAGTTAAAGTAAATACAAAGTTGCCTGTAAAATAAAAATAAACCCTAAGCTAGCTACAATGTAACTATTAGTTATATTGTAGCTAGCTTAGCGTTTATTTTATAGGTAAGTATTTAGTTTTAAATAGGAATAATTTAGTTAATTTTAGTAATTTTATTTAGATTTATTTAAATTATATTTAAGTTAGGGGGTGTTAGGGTTAAGGTTAGACTTAGATTTAGGGGTTAATACATTTAATATAGTTGCGGCGACATTGGCGGCGGCAGATTAGTGGTTAATAAATGTAGGTAGGTGTCGGCGATGTTAGGGATGGCAGATTAGGGGTTAATAAAATTTAACTAGTGTTTGCGATGTGGAGTGCGGCGGTTTAGGGGTTAATATATTTTTTATAGTGGCGGCGATGTCCGGTTTGTCAGATTAGGAGTTAAAAAATTTATTTTAGTGTTTGCAATGTGGGGGGGCCTCGGTTTAGGGGTTAATAGGTAGTTTATGGGTGTTAGTGTACTTTTTAGCACTTTAGTTTTATGCTACAGCGTTAGCCCATAAAACTCTTAACTACTGACTTTTAAATGCGGTGACAGTCTTGACAGGAGAGGGTGTACCACTCTTTTTGTCAGACTCGTAATACCGGCGTTAGGCAAATCCCATTGAGAAAATAAGATACGCAATTGACGTAAGAGGATTTGCGGTATTTTCAAGTCTGGCCAAAAAAGTGAGCGGTACACCTGTACCTTCAAGACTCGTAATACCAGCGGGCGTTAAAAAGCAGCGTTGGGACCTCTCAACGCTGCTTGTTAAGGCTAATGCAAGACTCGTAATCTAGGCGACAGTATTTAATATCTTGTGCATATTGTGTCTTGGAGGAGCCGAGTGGGAGGAGCTATGGAAACCATCAGTGGGCGTAGTCAACATTCTGTCTTGTCTTTTTATGAAGTGTCCCTGGTAATATTTTCCTGTGATGCTCCTAGAAATATTTTTTAAATGCTATTACCTGTAGAATACAGGAAAGGTTGTCTCTCTGGTGACAAGACACTGAATCAGAAAACAAATCACTGGAATTATTCAACAAAAAAGCAGTACAATCTTGCTTAACAAACACTAACACAAAACTATAGTAAGCAGGTTTTTCAAGGGAAATTTCATAGCAGATTTTACAGTCCTTCATAGAAACAAATTGGCAAAAGCAAACATAAAACATGGCACTGTAAATTAATTCAATGTTAACAGTGACTGCTTAATGCATTTGAATCTTGTTTTTTATTTAATCTAAAATGAATTTTGTGTGTGTCCCTGTGTGAGTATCTAAATAGATAGATAGATGATAGATAAACAACAGATAAATAGATGTTAGGTAGATAAGCAGATAGATATATAGATGATAGATAAACAATAGATAAATAGATGTTAGGTAGATAAGCAGATATATATATATATATAGATAGATATAGATAGATAGATAGATGATAGATAGATAGATAGATAGAAGATAGATAAACAATAGATAAATAGATGTTAGGTAGATAAGTAGATAGATGATAGATAAACAATAGATAAATAGATGTTAGGTATATAAGTAGATAGATAGATGATAGATAAACAATAGATAAATAGATGTTAGGTAGATAAGCAGATAGATATATATAGATAGATGATAGATAAACAATAGATAAATAGATGTTAGGTAGATAAGCAGATAGATATATAGATATATATAGATAGATAGATGATAGATAGATAGATGATAGATAAACAATAGATAAATATATGTTAGGTAGATAAGCAGATAGATAGATAGACAGACAGACAGGCAGGTGGATGGAAGGGCAGACAGGCAGCCAGGCAGATAGAACACCAGACGTTTCTGATGTTTTAATTTTTGATTATTGCAAATCTCAAAATCCAAATCATTTTTTCTTTTATGGCACCATTAAGCTTTTTCAGCGAACACAGTACAAAGCCTAGGAGATATAAATATTCAAATATCAAGATTGCAATTCTGGGGAGGGGTTTATAAAGAATGTGTAATGCACAGCTGCGTTTATGTTGTTGAGAGCTTATTAAGAATGTCAGTATGTATTATCCATAGGAGCATCTCCAACCCTTTAGGCCCTTGCAGACAGTGCATTTTGTGTCTGTCTTCACCAAGTCACCCAAGATTACTATTTACGTACATAGTTCCTCTTATGTTCATTCAAAGCTCATTGTCTAGATTGTAAGCTCTACCAGTGCCCTCTCCTCTGCATTCCCTAACATATTGCACCACTGTGATCATGCGGTAAAACTGCACTATATGTTGGCACTTACAAATAAGCAATAAGAATACCAATTGTATTGTGAAGTTCATTATTAAAACTTAAAATGGGATTTGTAAAACATAAAAGAGATGGTATGATTTATTAATAAGTGTATTTATTCTTGTGTTCCTTTAAGATGTAAACCCCCTGTTATAATGAATTCTCACTAAACCAATAGGAACAAATATGCATGGGGGGCATCCTTCCCAGCAGCCTTACCCCAGGATATCAAAAGCTGATGCAGAATCTAAACTAAAGAGCAAAGCTTTCATGTGACTGTTCCCTAATGATGTGTTTCTAGCTAGGAAGACTTTTGCTATGAAGATTTTCTCATTGTGCTATCTACAATGTTCCCTGGGTTGTAAAAGGGTCACTTAACACATGAAAGATACCTTTTTTCTGTAGGACTACAAAGTGTGGCACATCTCAGCCAGTGAAGGCAACAAGCTGCTGCCAGAGGCTGATAGATGACGCTCAGAGGTCAAAAGTTCCACTTCACAATTAGGAGGATAGGGGAGGAGAGGATTAGATAGAGACTTGATTTGTGAGTCTTTTCTCACTTGTCCAAGTCATATATGATTTATTTTAGCCAGCTATTAATGTGTAAATATGTGCTAAATTCACAAATAAATAAAGATATTTTATTTATTTATAAAATATTTTACCAGGAAGGATACATTGAGATTTCTCTATTTTTCAAGTATGTCCTGGGTCCACAAAACATTGCATTGATACAATAGGGGATACAATAGGGTACAATAAAACAATATTACTACACAATATATACAAAATGTAATATAGTTTACAAGTGGAGCGATATCTTAACGTGCGTCCATAAAATGTGCCCCTTTACGGGCGCACGTTAAATAACCAGCCATTACATGTGGCTGGTTAATGTGACTGTGAGCTTACGGTTTCACTTAGCACAATGACCCATAGGTCAGACCTCTGGTTAAAAAGAAAAAAAAATGCCCAAATTGCCCCCAAAATAAAGAGGACAGTATATAAAAATATAAAAAAAAGAGAAGAATTTTTGTTTTGTTTTTGCTTTGTTTAAATTGCACAACGCATATATAAGGGGTTAAACTGAGGGGCTGTGGGTTGTTAGAACAAAAATGGCACTAAAGTGCCTTTACATGGAGGTCAAAGGGGGCTGTGTTTTCACTATAAATTTATATCTATATGCTTATATACATATATATTTCATGTGTTAATATGTGTATATACAGATAAAAACACATAAATATATATAATCATATACATATATATTTATTTATTACTGCCCAACGCTGCACGATTTGCCCCCTGCACTGCGCTAGATGGTTTGCCGTGTCTTTCGACATTAAAACAAGGCTCCCATTGAAGCTTATGGAAGGCTTCCCGGCAATGCGAAACCGAGGTCATGTTCACATTGCGCCGCACTTGTTATACAGGGCATATTTAAAATATTATTATTACATGTTATTGTATCATTGATGAGTAGCTTTGGCTAATACTGAGGAATACGTTATCGATATGTACAGATCTTTTAAATGTCTTTAAAAGGCTAAAACGGATACTAAACCCAATTTTTTTCTTTCATGATTCAGATGCGCTACTAATCAGCAAGCGCTACCCAGTGCTCTGAACCAAAAATGGCCCGGCTCCTAAGCTTAGATTCCTTCTTTTCAAATAAAGATACTAAGAGAATGAAGAAAAATTGATAATAGGAGTAAATTAGAAAGTTGCTTAAAATTGCTGCTGTATCTGAATCATGAAAGAAATATGATTATCAATTATCAATCAATAACGAAAACAAATGTAAATATTTGACGAAAATTAGATTTTTGTTTAATTTTAAGCACAACAAAAACCAAATAGTGCAAGGAACAAATATTCGGGGACATGAATTTCCTCAATATTCTGAACAATATTTTTGTATAAAAGTAATAAATAGTTTTGCTTGTAAAAGTGAAACATATCAGCTAATTAATTCTGTATTGTTGGAGACTTCCTAATATGTCTGAGTGGAGATTTATTCTCTTAAAGGGACAGTAAACACCTTGAGATTTTTATATCAAATGTTATGTATAATCAATCAACTTTGCAATATATATTCATTATTTATTTATTTAGTTCTTTTCATCTAATTTATCTCTGAATATTAAACAATTTCTACTTCTCTAAAATTGAAATGCACCCTGCTGACTTCGAAAGGCTAACTCTGCTACATATACTGTAGATACCCAATTGGTGTTGTCAGAAAAACAACTGCAAAACAATGCATTTTACAATAATTTTATGACAATAGCTAGTCTTGTTGTCTGTGGACTAAAGCTCCTCCATATAAGACTATTGGTGGATGGAGTTTGGCTATTGACAAATAATAGCCGTAAAAAGGATGTTCATTTGTTTTTAAAACATTTAGATGATCTGTTATTCTATAGCAATGGTTGATGACCCAAGACAAACAGGGTTAATTTAGAGACCGTCCTGGGATCATTTCATGATCATCAGACTACTTTAGAAGTCATTTGCACATCATCAGGCTTGTAAAGTCATCAGCTATGGTAAAACATACTGGGTGATGATTTCAGAATGATTAGCAGATTACCTTACTGATTACTTCACAAGCATGAACAGTCAGTGAATGGCTCTAGGGTCATCTCATTTAAATATTTTGGCCTGTGGGCAAACTTAAGGATGGCTCCTGATGACTAGTGTAAAGTCATCGATTACTTCAGAAGATCATCCTTTTTGACTAGGGGAGACAAACATGGCTAACATCCTAATCAGATTCATAACCCGTATTTCATAGATTGGAATATATTGCACTGCTGGTGATGTATCCCAATCAAAGTGCAAGTTACCTCCTGGAACGCCAAGCTACCCCCCTAATATTGCCTACAACTACATCATGTCTTAGCTACACTCCCCTGGAATGCCCAACTAACTCCCCCAGACCTCCTACACCTACGCCATGTCTTAGCTTCACTCCCCTGGAATGCCCAGCCAACTCCCACAGACCTCCTACACCTACGCCATGTCTTAGCTTCACTCCCCTGGAATGCCCAGCCAACTCCCACAGACCTCCTACACCTACGCCATGTCTTAGCTACACTCCCCTGGAATGCCCAGCCAACTCCCACAGACCTCCTACACATACGCCATGTCTTAGCTACACTCCCCTGGAATGCCCAGCCAACTCACATAGCTCCCATAGACCTCCTACACCTACGCCATGTCTTAGCTACACTCCCATGGAATGCCCAGTCAGCTCTCACAGACCTCCTACACCTACACCATGTCTTAGCTACACTCCCCTGGAATTCCCAGCCAACTCCCACAGACCTCCTACACCTACACCATGTCTTAGCTACACTCCCCTGGAATGCCCAGCTAACTCCCATAGCTCCTCCTACACCTACGCCACGTCTTAGCTACACTCCCCTGGAATGCCCAGCTAACTCCCATAGCTCCTCCTACACCTACGCCATGTCTTAGCTACACTCCCCTGGAATGCCCAGCTAACTCCCATAGACCTCCTACACCTACGCCATGTCTTAGCTTCACTCCCCTGGAATGCCCAGCTAACTCCCATAGCTCCTCCTACACCTACATCATGTCTTAGCTACACTCCCCTGGAATGCCCAGCTAACTCCCATAGACCTCCTACACCTACGCCATGTCTTAGCTACACTCCACCTGGAACGGGAAGATAACGCCCACAGAACACCTGCATTTGCCCCATTAAAAGCCTTATACTAAAAAAAAACAAAAAAAAACTTTTTAAGAAAAAAGCAATCCTAAAAAAAGATTGCCCTGAAAAAGGCATTTGGTTGGACAGTGCCCTAAAGTGAACATAGCTCTTTTGCCCCAAAAAAGCCCTATACTAAAAAGATCCTAAATTTAAAAAAAAAAAATCCTAAATATAAATCAAAACCTATTCTAAAAAAGATGCCCTGAGAAGGGCATTTTGTTGGACATTTCCCTATTATGGGCATTTGGTAAGGCCTTGCCCTAAAGTCTAACAGCTCTTTTGCCCAATAAAAAAATAAAACCTAATCTAAAAAAATCCTTATTCTAAAAAAAGATTGCCCTAGGGCATTTTGTAATTTCACCACCCCCAACAACCCTATTCTAAAAAAAAACAACAACCCATTTTTACAGCAAAAGTCCTCTACTGAGCATGGGCAAGAAACAGACTTAAAGGCCTATTTATCAATGGTCTTGCGGATCAGGTCCGCAAGACCTCGCTGAATGCGGAGAGCAATATGCTCTCCGTATTCAGCATTGCACCAACAGCTCACAAGAGCTGCTGGTGCAATGCCGCCCCCTGCAGACTTGCGGCCAATTGGCCGCCAGCAGGGAGGTGTCAATCAACCCGATCGTACTCAATCGGGTTGAATTGTGGCGATTCCTGTGCGCCTGCTCAGAGCAGGCGGACAGGGTTATGGAGCAGCGGTCTTTAGACAGCTGCTTCATAAATGAGGATTTTGGCGAGTCTGAAAACTCGCCAGAAACACGAGCCCTCAAACTCCATTCGGAGCTTGATAAATGGGCCTCTTAGTCTTCTAATGCACTTGTTTCTTTTATCCTACCACATATTCTAATAGGTAATGACTATTGCTGTACATAATAATCAGCAAGATTACAAGTGTTGCGGTACGGCTATATTGCTGAAACATTGGCCCTTGCACGTGGAATATGCAGGTCTGGAACGCCCTAATAGCGTGAAGAGGTTAACATTGCCACAGATTCATTTACCAAAATCACACATACAATAAATTAGTTTAAAACCTCATTTATTGTACATTTCAGTATTTGATTCATCTGATGCCACTCCCACTGGTGGTAAATCCCCAAGAATTATCCTGTCTAATCTTTGTGCAGCACAAAGCGCTAGAATCTGATGTTATATGTGTGGTAGATAACTACATACAGCAAGTTACTTAAAGGACCAGTCAACGCAGTAGATTTGCATAATCAACAAATGCAAGATAACAAGACAATGCAATAGCACTTAGTCTGAACTTCAAATGAGTAGTAGATTTTTTTTCTGACAATTTTAAAAGTTATATCTTTTTCCACTCCCCCTGTACCATGTGACAGCCATCAGCCAATCACAAATGCATACACGTACCATGTGACAGCCATCAGCCATTCACAAATGCATGCACACTTATTCTTGCACATGCTCAGTAGGAGCTGGTGACTCAAAAAGTTTAAATATAAAAAGACTTTGCAGATTTTGTTAATGGAAGTAAATTGGAAAGTTGTTTAAAATGGCGTGCTCTATCTGAATAATGAAAGTTTAATTTTGATTGAGTGTCCCTTTAAAGGGACACTCAAGTCAAAATTGAAATTCACATGAATGAAAAAGGAGTTTGTGTGTGCAATTGTGTGTAAGTGAATGTGCGTATGAGAGAGTGTGTCTTATATGTGTGAGAATGTGTGTGTGACTGTGTGTGCATATGTTTGTGACTGTGTGTGTGTGTATATGTGTGAGCCTGTGTGTGACTGTGTTTATGGGTTTGTCTGAATATGTGTGAGTGTCTGTGTGTGTCTGTATATGTGAGTGAGTGGATATGTGTGTGTGACTGTATGAATAGTTGTGTGTGTAGATATTTGTATGCAATTGTGTGTGTGTATGTGTGACTGTATATATGGGTTTGTGTGGATATATGTATGTGATTGTGTGTGACCATGTATATTTGTGTGTGTGTGACTGTGTGTTTATTTGTGTGTGTGACTCTGTGTGTAACTGTGTACATGTGTGTGTATGTGACTCTGTGTGTGTGTGGTTGTTTGTATGTATGTATGTGTGACTGTGTGTGTGTGTGGTTGTCTGTATGTGTGTATGTATGTATGTGTGTGTGTCTGTATGTGTGTGTGTGTGTGTGACTGTGTATGTGTGTGGTTGTCTGTATGTGTGTATGTATGTGTGTGTGTGTGTGTGACTGTGTGTGTGTGGTTGTATGTATGTGTGTGTGTGTGTGACTGTGTGTGTGTGTGTCTGTGACTGTGTGTGTGGTTGTCTGTATGTGTATGACTATGTGTGTGTGTCTGTATGTGTGTGTGTGACTGTGTGTGTGTGTGTCTGTGACTGTGTGTGTGGTTGTCTGTATGTGTATGACTATGTGTGTGTGTCTGTATGTGTGTATGTGTGTGTGTGTGACTCTGTGTGTGTGTGTTTGTCTGTATGTGTGGGTGTGTCTGTATGTGTGTATGTGTCTGTGTGTGTCTGTATGTGTGTATGTGTGTGTGTGTGTGGTTGTCTGTATGTGTGTATGTATGTGTGTGTGTGTCTGTGTGTATGTATGTGTGTATGTGACTCTGTGTGTGTGTGGTTGTCTGTATGTGTGTGTGTCTGTATGTGTGTGTGTGACTGTGTGTGTGTGTGGTTGTCTGTATGTGTGTGTGTCTGTATGTGTATGTGTGACTGTGTGTGTATGTGGTTGTCTGTATGTGTGTGTGTCTGTATGTGTGTGTATGTGTGTGTGTCTGTATGTGTGTGTGTGACTGTGTGTGTGTGTCTGGTTGTCTGTATGTGTGTAGGTATGTGTGTGTGTGTCTGTATGTGTGTGTATCTGTATGTGTGTGTGTGTCTGTATGTGTGTGTGTGACGGTGTGTGTGTGATTGTCTGTATGTGTGTATATGTATGTGTGTCTGTATGTGTGTGTGTGTCTGTATGTGTGTGTATCTGTATGTATGTGTGTGTGTGTCTGTATGTGTGTATGTATGTGTGTGTCTGTATGTGTGTGTGTGTCTGTATGTGTGTGTATCTGTATGTATGTGTGTGTCTGTATGTGTGTATGTATGTGTGTGTGTGTGTGTCTGTATGTGTGTGTGTGACTGTGTGTGTGTGTGGTTGTCTGTATGTGTGTGTGTCTGTATGTGTGTATGTATGTGTGTATGTATGTGTGTGTGTGTCTGTATGTGTGTGTGTGTGTGTGTCTGTATGTGTGTGTGTGACTGTGTGTGTGTGTGTGGTTGTCTGTATGTGTGTGTGTCTGTATGTGTGTATGTATGTGTGTGTATGTATGTGTGTGTCTGTATGTATGTGTGTGTGTGTCTGTGTGTGTATGTGGCTGTCTGTATGTGGGTATGTGTGTTTGACTGATTCTTTCTCCACTGACAGCAATGCACAGCTTACAGCTGACCCCTTCACTTATTGCCTGAGCAACTTTAAATTATTTTGTAAAATGGAAGTGGAAGAAAATCAGAGAAAACAAAAAAAGACAAAGGGAGTAGTGGGAATGAGAGAGTTGGGGAGAGAGAAATCTAATGTGGTGTGAGAGTTAAAGGCAGGAAGAAAAGATCCTGTAAAGCTCTCTGGTCTGGTGAGATTATCTCAGTCTGGTTGTTACTACAAGTAAGAATTTTACAAAAGCAAATGTTAGCTTGAGAGCTGTTTATCTTGCTCTGCAGGGGTCTGGATGAGACAACATAATGCTCTCTATACCAGGGAATTTGATAACTGTGCCCCAAGACAGAGCAGAAAGCTGGAGAGAGACAGTGGCAGAAAAGTCTGTGTCCATCCATCTTACATGAAACACTGAGATATAAAAGGTTTAATAATGACTAGTAAAAATACATTCAAGGGACACTAAAGAGACTTTACAATTTAAATTCAGTATCAAAATTGACACAATCTTTTTATATGCACACTTTGTGAGGCACTAGCTCCTAATGAGTATGTGCAAGTGTAAACATTACTTAGGTAGGGCCAGATTACAAGTGGAGTACTATTTAGCGCTTTCGCTACAGCGCTAATTGCGCTAGAAGTAATTTTTTTGTGGGCATCGGGTTGCGCTGGTATTTTGAGTTGAAAGTAAAAAGTTACCACACTTGCAAAAAGCTGAACTTACAATATCTCGTTCACGATAACCTATTGCCCCATAAAAGTCAATGGAGAAGAAAAAGTGGGGAAAAAAACTAACACCCAATTTGCAGGCAAACCCGAACACATATTCTTCAAGTGCGCTAGCCGGAAATGAAAAAAAGCAGGGACGTATTCTTAGGATCCTGCTTATTTTTGGAGCACTATATGGCAGCAGTTTTGCAAGAATGTTATCCATGGAGAACTTGATGGCAGCACCAGTTCCTACCAGTAGTGCACCAGATGCCTACCTAGGTATCTCTTCTACACAGACTATCATGAGAACGGAGCAAATTTGATAACAGAAGTTAATTGGAAACTTTTTTACTTTTGTTTGAATCAAGTATCCCTTTAATGCCCCTCTAAAAATCATGGTTAAATATAGATGTAATTTAACAAATCACCTTTTTTGCTCAATATGACATTAACTTCCCAAGGAAAGGACAGATCATCACTTAAGTCTTTCATTTCCATGGGAAAGATAACACTTTTCATGACTTTTCAGACTTATCCTCTACTGCTCGATCATTTTGGCACATACAGATTGCTCGGCACATCAGGATCCTAGATAAATAAATTCTGCTCCTTTGACAAACTATACATCCTCTCCCCCACCTTGTAAGGCTAGGGGGTCCTAATGAATCCGTTATGTCACCCTCTTGTGAGTCTTTACAAGTTGCAGTAACTGTGGCAATGTTGTAGAAAACGTGATACAAGATCAGAGACAAACTGACCCAGGTGTGGAGCACTCACAACACAACGTTTACAGTAAGACTGCAACTCAACAAACGGAAGGGGGATACTAAATATAACCATAACCAAATTTTTGTAAATGTAACTACGATATCTCAGGTGGGTTGTAACTAGGAATGGGCAAATGTTTTGTCAAATTCAAAAAATAAAGAAAATATAACATATTTGTTTGTTCGTTTTGAATTTTGAATGTTTGTACAACATTCTAACATTCGTTTAATTTAATAGTATTTCTAATGCTTTATTTAAATGTAATATTTGATTCAAATGTTTCTAATAATTTGATTTGTATTATGCAATATTTGAATTTGAAAACATTGAATCAATATATTTGTTATAGTATTTTAAATGCTTTCTTTAAATGTAATATTCTAGTTATGCAATATTCGTAATAGAAACATTCAAATTGATATATTTGTATCTATTATGTATCAATTTACTAAATTCCCTACCACATGAACTATTGAACTTCTGAATAGGATTTTTTTATTTTTTTATTGATACTTTAACATAGTTAAAAACAATGGTACATAATATAATTTGTGCTTGTTACATTTATATAACAATGTTTAAAGTGATGGTAAATGTTATAGTTTAAGAAGCCACATTATAAAAATATAACTAAAACCTAGTCAAGTCGCTTACTTTGGTATTTATATTAGATAATTCTTACTACAGTACTGAGGCAGCTGTCAGCTCCGCCCCAATTTTTTTTTCCTTGATTGTGCACAGCGCTAGAGAGTGGTCCCACCCTCTTTCTGTGTATGCATTACACTCTGCATAGGAGCTCCGTATCTGATGAGCTGTGGACACTAATTTATTCAAATTCGCTAATGCGTCTGCGCCGTGATGTAGGGAACGCATGCGCAAAATAACTTTTTTTTCTACTCGCAAACATGTCAGAATGCCAGAAATATAATTGGACAACTGCATTTACGTCATAGAAAAAAATAATACACTGAGCAGCGGGGCTGCCGGAGCGCACGTTACAATTGAAGCGGTTTGTATTAAATTACATTATGAAATTGTATTGTTGAAATTTTTCATGAATGAAACCCATAATTATTTTTATTGATGCATCAATTGATGCTACACTGAGTACTTGAACTTACCATCACTTTAAGCGTGCACAACATAATTAACAATTCAATATTGTACAATTTTCTAAAAGAGGTGAAGAATATATGTTATTAAGGGTCTAATTCGTACCATGCATGTAGCTTAGGAAATATTACTCCACTCTCCCATAGGGGTCGATCCGATAAAAATCGTCGCCCGCAAAAGCTGACGACGCCAATATTTGCGCAGGTTTGGTATCCTATATACGGCGTAACCTAGAAGTTACGCGCGTATATTTCTGCCGTCGCCCGTAGTTTTTTGGGCCATAGGCAGGTATACCAAACCAGCGCAGTTTGGTATCCAATATACAGCGTAAGGACTTACGTGGCGAAAATGGAGAAATCTTACTCCATTTTCACCTCGCCACAAAAAGCAGCCGTAAGAAGCCTTACGCTGACTATTAGAGCCCCGTAACTCCATAAACTGGCTGCTAAATAAACCTAACACCTAACGCATGCGCAATGTCTATCTACCTGTCAACCGCGATCTGCTAAATAAAACCTAATACCTAACGCATGCGCAATGTCTATCTCCCTGTCAACCGTGATCTGCTAAATAAAACCTAACACCTAACGCATGCGCAATGTCTATCTCCCTGTCAACCGCGATCCCCCGTCGCAATCCCTAATAAAGTATTTAACCCCTAAACCGCCGCCATCTACATAAACTAACCCCCTACTGTGAGCCCCTAAAACCGCCACCATCTAACTGATCTATCCCCTAATGTGAACCCCTTACACCGCCGCCATCTACCTTATCTATCCCCTAATCTGACCCCTTACACCGCTGCCACCTATATAAAAATTATTAACCCCATAATCTAATCCCCCTATACCACCGCCAGCTATATTAATATTATTAACCCCCTAATCTAATCACCCTAAAATAATTATCTATTCAATCCGATTGGCTGAACCAATCAGCCAATCAGATTGAGCTCGCATTCTATTGGCTGATCGGAACAGCCAATAGAATGCGAGCTCAATCTGATTGGCTGATTGGTTCAGCCAATCGGATTGAACTTAAATTTGATTGGCTGATTCAATCAGCCAATCAGATTTTTCTACCTTAATTCCGATTGGCTGATAGAATCCTATCAGCCAATCAGAATTCGACGGACGCCATCTTGGATGACGTCATTTAAAGGTACCTCATTCGTCGTTCAGTCGTCGGCCGGGATGGATGCTCCGCGTCGGTGGAGAGAAGATTGAAGATGCCGCTTGATGGAAGATGCTGGCGGATGGAAGAAGACTTTGCTGCCGCTTGGATAAAAACATTGCCAGGATGAAAATTTCTTCTTTACCGCTTGGATAGACATCACCCAGATTGGATGAGGAGTTCGGCCCGGCGTGGTGAAGATAAGGTAGGGAGATCTTCAGGGGGGTAGTGTTAGGTTTATTTAAGGGGGGTTTGGGTTAGATTAGGGGTATGTGGGTGGTGGGTTGTAATGTTGGGGGGTGGTATTGTGTTTTTTTTCAGGCAAAAGAGCAGTTTTCTTTGGGGCATGCCCCCACAAAAGGCCCTTTTAAGGGCTGGTAAGGTAAAAGAGCTTTGAACTTTTTTTCATTTAGAATAGGGTAGGGAATTTTTTTTATTTTGGGGGGCTTTATTATTTTATTAGGGGGCTTAGAATTGGTGTAATTAGCTTAAAAATCATTTAATTGTATTTTTAGATAGATATTTGTAGTTTATTTAATTTATTGATAGTGTAGGTGTATTTGCAACTTAGGTTAGGATTTATTTTACAGGTAATTGGGTAACTATTTTAACTAGGTAGCTATTAAATAGTTAATAACTATTTAATAGCTATTATACCTAGTTAAAATAATTAACAATTTACCTGTAAAATAAATATAAACCCTAACATAGCTACAATGTAATTATTAATTATATTGTAGCTATCTTAGGGTTTATTTTATAGGTAAGTATTTAGATTTAAATAGGAATATTTTAATTAATAATATTAATATTAGATTTATTTTAATAAGAGTTTAGTTAGGATGTTAGAGTTAGATAGGGTTATTATATAATAACGATATTAACTATATTAACCCTAATATAATTAGGGTTAATATAGTTAATATAGCTGGCGGCGGTGTAGGGGGATTAGATTAGGGGTTAATACATTTATTATAGGTGGCCGCGGTGTAGGGGGATGTAGATTGTAGGCAAAAGAGCAGTTTAATTTGTGACAAAGCCCCGCCAAAAGCCCTTTTAAGGGCTGGCAAAAGAGCTGTAACTTTGGGGCAATGCCACGCAAAAAGCCCTTTTCAGGGCTATTTGTAGGGTTAGACTTAGGTTTAGTGGTAGGGATAGGTTAGTATTTTAGGGGTTAAAAAATTTAATATAGATGGCGGCGGGGTAGGGGGATTAGATTAGGGGTTAATAATTTTAAAATAGATAGCGGCGGGGTAGGGGCTCACTTTAGGGGGTAGGTAAGGTAGATGGCGGCAGTGTTAGGGGCTCACTTTAGGGGGTTATAGATTTAATATAGCTGGCGGCAGTTTAGGGGTTAATAACTTTATTATGTTGCGGCGGGTTTGGGAGCGGCGGTTTAGGGGTTAATACATATTTTATTGTTAGGCTAGTGAGGGGGGATAGCGGATAGAGGGTTAGACTTGTCGGGCTATGTTAGGGAGGCGTGTTAGACAGTGCTGGTGATTTCATACTTTAGTCAGGTTTTGTAGGGGCCGGCAGTTTCTAATGTGGCGCAAGTCACTGGCGACGCCAGAAATTTGTACTTGCGTAGATTTCTGGACATCGCTGGTTTATCCGACTTACGGCACGTTAGCATCTGACGACGCCGTATATTGGATAGCTCGAGATGCAAGCTGAAACTGCGGGCGACGCGGGTTCCCTCGCTTGCGCCGCAAACTACGCCGTATATCGGATCGCGCCCATAATGTGTAATTCTAAGAAATATTCTGTATTTTTAAAGACAGTTGGTATATCTCTTTGATTGACTTCAGACAGGGTTTTTATATATAGGGACCATTTTTCCCCAAAAATATTCTATTCTGTTATTAATATCCATTAATGTATCTATTTTCTCTATATTTATCTGGCAATATATATTTTCTCTATATTTATCTGGCGCTATACATTTTCTCTATATTTATCTGGCGCTATACATTTTCTCTATATTTATCTGGCGCTATATATTTTCTCTATATTTATCTGGCGCTATATATTTTCTCTATATTTATCTGGCAATATATATTTTCTCTATATTTATCTGGCGCTATACATTTTCTCTATATTTATCTGGCAATATATATTTTCTCTATATTTATCTGGCGCTATATATTTTCTCTATATTTATCTGGCAATATATATTTTCTCTATATTTATCTGGCGCTATATATTTTCTCTATATTTATCTGGTGCTATATATTTTCTCTATATTTATCTGGCGCTATACATTTTCTCTATATTTATCTGGCGCTATATATTTTCTCTATATTTATCTGGCGCTATACATTTTCTCTATATTTATCTGGCGCTTTATATTTTCTCTATATTTATCTGGCGCTATACATTTTCTCTATATTTATCTGGCGCTATATATTTTCTCTATATTTATCTGGCGCTATACATTTTCTCTATATTTATCTGGCAATATATATTTTCTCTATATTTATCTGGCGCTATATATTTTCTCTATAGTTATCTGGCGCTTTATATTTTCTCTATATTTATCTGGCGCTATATATTTTCTCTATATTTATCTGGCGCTATACATTTTCTCTATATTTATCTGGCGCTATATATTTTCTCTATATTTATCTGGCGCTATATATTTTCTCTATAGTTATCTGGCGCTTTATATTTTCTCTATATTTATCTGGCGCTTTATATTTTCTCTATATTTATCTGGCGCTATATATTTTCTCTATAGTTATCTGGCGCTTTATATTTTCTCTATATTTATCTGGCGCTTTATATTTTCTCTATATTTATCTGGCGCTATATATTTTCTCTATATTTATCTGGCGCTATATATTTTCTCTATATTTATCTGGCGCTATATATTTTCTCTATATTTATCTGGCGCTATATATTTTCTCTATATTTATCTGGCGCTATATAATTTCTCTATATTTATCTGGCGCTATATATTTTCTCTATATTTATCTGGCGCTATACATTTTCTCTATATTTATCTGGCGCTATATATTTTCTCTATAGTTATCTGGCGCTATACATTTTCTCTATATTTATCTGGCGCTATATATTTTCTCTATATTTATCTGGCGCTATACATTTTCTCTATATTTATCTGGCGCTATATATTTTCTCTATATTTATCTGGCGCTATATATTTTCTCTATATTTATCCGGCGCTATATATTTTCTCTATAGTTATCTGGCGCTTTATATTTTCTCTATATTTATCTGGCGCTATATATTTTCTCTATATTTATCTGGCGCTTTATATTTTCTCTATAGTTATCTGGCGCTTTATATTTTCTCTATATTTATCTGGCGCTATATATTTTCTCTATATTTATCTGGCGCTATATATTTTCTCTATATTTATCTGGCGCTATATATTTTCTCTATAGTTATCTGGCGCTATATATTTTCTCTATATTTATCTGGCGCTATATATTTTCTCTATAGTTATCTGGCGCTTTATATTTTCTCTATATTTATCTGGCACTATATATTTTCTCTATATTTATCTGGCGCTATCTATTTTCTCTATATTTATCTGGCGCTATCTATTTTCTCTATAGTTATCTGGCGCTATATATTTTCTCTATATTTATCTGGCGCTATATATTTTCTCTATATTTATCTGGCGGTATCTATTTTCTCTATATTTATCTGGCGCTATATATTTTCTCTATAGTTATCTGGCGCTATATATTTTCTCTATATTTATCTGGCGGTATCTATTTTCTCTATATTTATCTGGCGCTATATATTTTCTCTATATTTTCCATAGTTTAAATATAAGCTTTTTAGCTAACAAAATAATCATTATAGTAATCCTTTTCTCTTCTTTTGTTATTTCTCTTGGTAAGTAAAAAACAGAATATTATAATAATCTAGATGTCATTTTCTCTTCGTATTTTTTGCAAGTAGAGAAGATACCTGGCACCAGAATTGTCATATTTTTGGACACAGCCAAATATACACCTAGATTACAAGTTGTGCGGTAAACTGGGTGCATAAAGAACGCAAAAAAATTAGCGTTATCGCACTTTCCATAGCGCTGCCATTACAAGTTACTGAAAAACCTCCTTGTGTTCTGAGTTATGGTGTGATAAGCTATATACCGCACAAAACCCAAGGGCTGAGTTTACATGCTCATGCACACTTTCCCCTATAGACATCATTGGGGAGAAAGTGTTAGAAAAAAACTAACAACTGCGATTGCTGAATGGAGATCGCCGTAACACAACCCCATTCATGTCTATGGGGAAAAGAAAGGTACGTTTAAACCTAACACCCTAACATAAACCCCTAGTCTAAACACCCCTTAACTGCCGCCCCACATCGGTACTAATAAACTAAACCTATTAACCCCTAAACCGCCCCCCCACATAGGTACTAATAAACTAAACCTATTAACACCTAAACCGCCGCCCCCCCCACATCGCAACACACTAAATTAAACTATTAACCCCTAAATCTAACACCCCCTAACTTTAAATTAAACTTACAATATAACTATCTTTAAATAAATAAAAACTTACCTGTGAAATTAAAAAAAACTATTTTTTATTCGTAGTGTTAGGATTTTATAATATTGTAACCATATTATAAAATCCTAACACTACGAATAAAAATAAAAAATCTAACACTTACATTATGAAAAATAAAATCTAAGATTACAAAAAATAATAAATGAAATTATCCAAAATAATAAAAATGACACCTAATCTAATAGCCCTATAAAAAAGCCCCCCCAAATACCCCCCCTAACCTAATAATAAACTACCAATAGCCCTTAAAAGGGCCTTTATGTAGGGCATTGCCCTAAGTTAAACAGCTACTTTACCTACAAAAAAATTACAATGTCCCCCCAACAGTAAAACCCCCCACCCAACCAAACCCCCCAAAATAAAGAACCTAAGGCTAAAAAAAGCCTAAGCTACACATTGCTCCTAAAGGGGCATTTTTATAGGCATTGCCCTTAAAAGGGCATTCAGCTCTTTTACTGTCCATCCCTAATCTTAAAAAAAAAACCCTAAAAAACAAAACAAAAAAAACTAACACTAACCCCCAGGAAATCTACTCACGGTTCCTGAAGTCCGGACATCCATCTTCATCCAGGCGGAGAGAAGTCTGTCTCCAGGCGGCAACATCTTGATCCATCGCAGGGGCATCTTCTATCTTCATCCCGGCGGCGTGGAGCTCTGTAGGTGCAGAGCATCTTTGCCGGCGGCGCAGACATCCAGCGTGGTGGATCCTCATCATACGATCACCACCGTACACTGAATCTTGAATGCAAGGTACCCGTTTAAAAATGGGGTACCTTGCATTCTTATTGGCTGACATTTTCAAATCAGCCAATAGGATGAGAGCTACTGAAATCCTATTGGCTGATTTGAGCAAAAATTATTAAAAAAAAATATTGCACACAAACGTTATAAAGGCTCACAGATATGAGATCTCGGGTGTTAGAAAAAAAAAAGCTGCAAAAAGCTTTTAACATTGAGATACATACATATACATAGCTAAATATGTATATATATATATATATATGTCTATATATTTATGTATTAATGTATTAATATGTGTATGTATTTACAGACATAAATACGTATAAAAACACATTAATATATATTTTTCATATTTTCATATCAGGTATGTGCATATTACAATACGTGATAGTTTTTGCGCATATTACAGTATGCGATTGCGTATGCGCATATTACAAAAAAACATGTTAAAAAATATTGGAATATGAAATAATTAGTTCTATTCCTAAAAGTCAACTCATCAGACTTAGATGTAACACTAATTTATGACTCACAATCTATTAATTTAATCAATAATTATCCCAAAGATCTTACTAAATGATTCCAAAGAACAAGGTAAATCACATAATTCAAAGAAAGATAACAAATCACCTATCAATAAAGACACTGCTGTATTTAGTACATCCTATTCGCCACAGTTCCAAAAAATTGGAAATATTTTAAAAAAAAGAAAACATCTCCACCTTATAGAGAGTGAACCAACACCCACTTAAGTAGTAAAAAATGACAAATTTGTATCTAAAAAACCATTAACTCTAGGATCTCAGTTATCACCAAGCATGATACTGGAAAATAAACCTAAAGCTTAGCTACACTCAAAAGGCATTTTCAAATGCCACTTTAATGAATGTAAAACATGCAAGGTGGTATCATTTGGGAATTCAATTGAATCAAACCATATTAGAGAAGTATTTAACATTTCTTTTCATGCTACATGCAGAACTAAATGGGTTATGTTCCTAATAGAATGTAACCTTTGTCACCACCATTTATGTAGGCCAAACTTCATGTGAACTATGTGAGAGAGTCCGTGAACATCTGAAGGATGTGGGAAATTATCATAAAGATTCTGCAATAGCCAAACCATTTAACAATACACTTCTTTCCAATTAACCAGAGTTTACAGTAAAAAATCTTGAAACAATTAAACCACACCCAAGAGGGGGAGATAAATATAAATTCCTCACAAAGCGTGTACTATACTGGATCTTTAAGTTAGGTACTAGATTCCCTAACGGTATGAACATGGAGTGGGATATTTCCTATTTCACAGGATAGAATAAATAACATGGAAATTGAAAGTAATCTATTTCCTTAAAACAGCATTAATAAAATACTTAATAATATATTTAATAAAATAAATTATAACATAATATTTGCAAGTGACTGTGTGCACCAAATATACAGTATAATATACAGTAATAAACAATCTGTTTATTCTGTCTGAAAAGCAATTGGTTGGGTTGATGTTGCAAAGCTGCAACTTTGGTATTTTACTCATCATTACCTATAGTCATTTTTTTTTTGTAAATATATTTTGGGTTACCCAATTTTTAACAGTAGTTAATACCATTTGCCCCCTTATAGATATGTTTCTTTAAGTGTATGATATGGAAATTGATACACCACGCCCCTGTCATTCTATTGGTGGCCTATTGGTATTAATAGGTAACAAGGTGAGAACAATGTTACCTATGACTAAGCGCTAGGGCAGCACAAAACTTGTCAAGGAAGTCTGTCCTTGATGTCCTGCATGACTGACATGTTTTTAAAGGGACAGTATACACTCATTTTCATATAACTGCATGTAATAGACACTACTATAAAGAATAAGATGCACAGTAACTGATATAAAAATCCAGTATAAAATGGTTTAAAAACTTACTCAAAAGCTCTCAGTTTAGCTCTGTTGAAAAGAAAGCTGGAAAGCCCACTGCAAGTGGGAAATAAGACCCTCCCCCCTCCTCCTTCTTTTGCATATGAAAAGACCCTTTAAACTAACAGGAGCAAGCTGGAGTAGGTAGCTGATGGTATTCTCATAAAACTTTGGGGTTGGTTAGGAGTCTGAAAATCAGAGCAATGTTATTTAAAAAATAAGCAAAACTATACATTTAAAAAAAACAAAAAAACTTTATGGGCTATATAAATAGATCATCTACAAAACATTTATGCAAAGAAAAAATGAGTGTATAATGTCCCTTTAAGGTTAAGAGTTTTCTAATACAGGGTACTATTTTTTAACCGGCTGACCTCTCAAGTACCAGGACTCTTTCTTATTCATAATTTCATGTTGGGTTAGCGCTGCTGTCATGGTGTTTTTTCACGAGAGAGAGTGGTTGTTTTTTCCAACATTTTTGCTCCATTCATGGGGGAATGAGAAAACTTGATCGTGAGCTATTGGTCAACGCTAGCGCAAGATACGTTTCTGGGAACTTGAAAAATCATGCACCCGACTAGCCCAAAAGGCTTACCACTAGTACAATTATCACTCTAGGGCAAGTGGTAGTTAGCGATCCACTGATTACATGAGGTTTTTTGTGTGTGTGTTTGCCAGCACGATTATCTAATATGATCTGTCAGTGCTATGATTTCTATAGGTTTTTCTTAAGACTTAGAGGCCAATTTATCAAATGTCTGTCGGACCTGAACTGACAGTGCGGATCAGATCCGACAGACCTCGCTGAATGTGGAGAGCAATATGCTCTCCGTATTCAGCATTGCACCAGCAGCTCACAAGAGCTGATGGTGCGACGCCGCCCCCTGCAGATTCGCAGCCAATGGGCCGCCAGCAGGGAGGTGTCAATTAACCCGATTGTTTTCGATCGGGTTGAATTGCAGCGATTCCTGTCCGCTTGCTCAGAGCAGGAGGACAGGGTTATGGAGCAGCGGTCTTTAGACTAATGCTTCATAACTGGTGTTTCTGGCGAGTCTGAAGACTCGCCAGAAACACGGGCCCACAAGCTCCATTCGGAGCTTGATAAATGGGCCCCATAAAGCGAACCTTACATTTCTGTATGTGAAGCAGAGGCCGATACTTTACAATACAGCGCTCAAAAAAACAAGCAGTTTAAAAATCATATTGAAAGTAGAAAGTAAAAAATATTTAAGCACATCTTCAAATTTGTATTAAAGGGACACTAAACCTAAATTTTTTCTTTCATGATTCAGGTAGAGAATACAATTTTTAAACAACATTACAATTTACTTCTATTATCTAATTTACTTCATTCTTTAGATATCCTTTGTTGAAGAAATAGCAATGCACATGGGTGAGCCAATCATACGAGGCATCTATGTGCAGCAACCAATCAGCTGATACTGAGCCTATCTAGATACGCTTTACAGCAAAGGATATCAAGAATGAAGCAAATTAGATCCTAGAAGTAAATAAGAAAGTTGTTTATAATTGCTTGCTCTATATAAAAAAGGAAAGAAACAAATTGGGTTTCATGCCCCTGTAAAAGTAAATGTAGAAAATGTGAATTTAAATGATGTAGTGATATTCTTGTTTAAAGTATGTCAGAGAATGTATTTAAAGGGATAATGAATGATGCATGTGAATACTACTTTTTTAAAAATCTTCCATCATCTAAATTGCTTCATTCTCTTGGTGCTCTTTGTTGAAGAGCATACATTAATAGGCTCAGGAGCAGTAATGCACTACTGAGAGTTAGCTGCTGATTGGTGGCTGCATATAGAGACCTCTTGTCATTGGTTCACCTGGTGTGTTCAGCTAAGTCCCAAGATTGCATTGTTGCTCCCTCAACATAGGATACCAAGAGAATGAATCAAATTTACTTATAGAAGTAAACTGGAAAGTTGTTTAAAATTTAATGTCCATTTAAGCATACAGAAAAAAAAATCATACATAGGGGTAAATGTACCATCCCTGTAGGTGAAGAGGTTCACAAGTTGCACTTGTTTGGAGGCACGGCGGAATTCATCATTGCACAAGAGGATCCTTGTGCAATGCCGCACCTGCTCCAATTATGCTAGAGCAGAGAATGTCAATCACCCCAAATTAGCGGAGTGGTGGAGAAGAGGAAAAAAGAAGCAGTTTTTGCATCTTAAAGTGATATGAAACCCAAAATGTTTCTTCCATGATTCAGATAGATCATGCAGGCTTAAACACATTTCTAATTTACTTCTATTATCAATTTTTCTTCATTGAGGTCCATTTATCAAGCTCCGTATGGCCTGCCAGAAACGCAAGATATGGAGCAGCAACGCTGTCCGCCTGCTCTGATGAGGCGGACAGAGATCGTCACAATTCAACCAGATTGAGTACGATCGGGTTGATTGACAGCCCCAGCTGGTGGCCGAGTGGCCTCAAATATGCAGGGGGCGGCATTGCACCAGCAGCTCACAAGAACTGCTGGTGCAATGCTGAATACGGAGAGTGTATTGCTCTCCGCATTCAGCGATGTCTGTCGGACCTGATCCTCACTGTCGGATCAGGTCCAACAGACATTTGATAAATAGGCCTCTCTGTCTTAGTTTCTTTTTTTGAAAAGCAGGGACATAATCTCAGGAGTGTGCACGTGTGTGCAGTACTACAGTATATGGCAGCAGTTTTGCAAGAATGTTATCCATTTGCAAGTGCACTAGATGGCGGCACTATTTCCTGTCATGTAGTACTAATGTTATACATTAGCAAGAGCACTAGATGGCAGCACTATTTCCTGTCATGTAGTACTAATGTTATACATTAACAAGAGCACTAGATGGCAGCACTATTTCCTGTCATGTAGTACTAATAATATACATTAGCAAGAGCACTAGATGGCAGCACTATTTCCTTTCATGTAGTACTAATGTTATACATTAGCAAGAGCACTAGATGGCAGCACTATTTCCTGTCATGTAGTACTAATGTTATACATTATCAAGAGCACTAGATGGCAGCACTATTTCCTGTCATGTAGTACTAATGTTATACATTAGCAAGAGCACTAGATGGCAGCACTATTTCCTGTCATGTAGTACTAATGTTATACATTAGCAAGAGCACTAGATGGCAGCACTATTTCCTGTCATGTAGTACTAATGTTATACATTAGCAGGAGCACTAGATGGCAGCACTATTTCCTGTCATGTAGTACTAATGTTATACATCAGCAAGAGCACTAGATGGCAGCACTATTTACTGTCATGTAGTACTAATGTTATACATTAGCAAGAGCACTAGATGGCAGCACTATTTCCTGTCATGTAGTACTAATGTTATACACTAGCAAGAGCACTAGATGGCAGCACTATTTCCTGTCATGTAGTACTAATGTTATACATTATCAAGAGCACTAGAGGGCAGCACTATTTCCTGTCATGTAGTACTAATGTTATACATTAGCAAGAGCACTAGATGGCAGCACTATTTCCTGTCATGTAGTACTAATGTTATACATTATCAAGAGCACTAGATGGCAGCACTATTTCCTGTCATGTAGTACTAATGTTATACATTAGCAAGAGCACTAGAGGGCAGCACTATTTCCTGTCATGTAGTACTAATGTTATACATTAGCAGGAGCACTAGATGGCAGCACTATTTCCTGTCATGTAGTACTAATGTTATACATTAGCAAGAGCACTAGATGGCAGCACTATTTCCTGTCATGTAGTACTAATGTTATACATTAGCAAGAGCCCTAGATGGCAGCACTATTTCCTGTCATGTAGTACTAATGTTATACAGCAGCAAGAGCACTAGATGGCAGCACTATTTCCTGTCATGTAGTACTAATGTTATAAAGCAGCAAGAGCACTAGAGGGCAGCACTATTTACTGTCATGTAGTACTAATGTTATACATCAGCAAGAGCAATAGATGGCAGCACTATTTCCTGTCATGTAGTACTAATGTTATACATTATCAAGAGCACTAGATGGCAGCACTATTTCCTGTCATGTAGTACTAATGTTATACATTAGCAAGAGCACTAGAGGGCAGCACTCTTTCCTGTCATGTAGTACTAATGTTATACAGCAGCAAGAGCACTAGAGGGCAGCACTATTTACTGTCATGTAGTACTAATGTTATACATCAGCAAGAGCAATAGATGGCAGCACTATTTCCTGTCATGTAGTACTAATGTTATACATTATCAAGAGCACTAGATGGCAGCACTATTTCCTGTCATGTAGTACTAATGTTATACATTAGCAAGAGCACTAGAGGGCAGCACTCTTTCCTGACATGTAGTACTAATGTTATACATCAGTAAGAGCACTAGATGGCAGCACTATTTCCTGTCATGTAGTACTAATGTTATACATTAGCAAGAGCACCAGATGGCAGCACTATTTCCTGTCATGTAGTACTAATGTTATACATTAGCAAGAGCACTAGATGGCAGCACTATTTCCTGTCATGTAGTACTAATGTTATACATTAGCAAGAGCACTAGATGGCAGCACTATTTCCTGTCATGTAGTACTAATGTTATACAGCAGCAAGAGCACTAGAGGGCAGCACTATTTACTGTCATGTAGTACTAATGTTATACATCAGCAAGAGCAATAGATGGCAGCACTATTTCCTGTCATGTAGTACTAATGTTATACATTATCAAGAGCACTAGATGGCAGCACTATTTCCTGTCATGTAGTACTAATGTTATACATTAGCAAGAGCACTAGAGGGCAGCACTCTTTCCTGTCATGTAGTACTAATGTTATACATCAGCAAGAGCACTAGATGGCAGCACTATTTCCTGTCATGTAGTACTAATGTTATACATTAGCAAGAGCACCAGATGGCAGCACTATTTCCTGTCATGTAGTACTAATGTTATACATTAGCAAGAGCACTAGATGGCAGCACTATTTCCTGTCATGTAGTACTAATGTTATACATTAGCAAGAGCACTAGATGGCAGCACTATTTCCTGTCATGTAGTACTAATGTTATACATTAGCAAGAGCACTAGATGGCAGCACTATTTCCTGTCATGTAGTACTAATGTTATACATTAGCAAGAGCACTAGATGGCAGCACTATTTCCTGTCATGTAGTACTAATGTTATACATCAGCAAGAGCACTAGATGGCAGCACTATTTCCTGTCATGTAGTACTGTTATACATTAGCAGGAGCACTAGATGGCAGCACTATTTCCTGTCATGTAGTACTAATGTTATACATTAGCAAGAGCACTAGATGGCAGCACTATTTCCTGTCATGTAGTACTAATGTTATACATTAGCAAGAGCACTAGATGGCAGCACTATTTCCTGTCATGTAGTACTAATGTTATACATTAGCAGGAGCATTAGATGGCAGCACTATTTCCTGTTATGTAGCGCTAATGTTATACATTAGCAAGAGCACTAGATGGCAGCACTATTTCCTGTCATGTAGTACTAATGTTATACATTAGCAGGAGCATTAGATGGCAGCACTATTTCCTGTTATGTAGTACTAATGTTATACATTAGCAAGAACACTAGATGGCAGCACTATTTCCTGTCATGTAGTACTAATGTTATACATTAGCAAGGGCACTAGATGGCAGCACTATTTCCTGTCATGTACTAATGTTATACATTAGCAGGAGCACTAGATGGCAGCACTATTTCCGGTCATGTAGTACTAATGTTATACATTAGCAAGAGCACTAGATGGCAGCACTATTTCCTGTCATGTAGTACTAATGTTATACATTAGCAGGAGCACTAGAGGGCAGCACTATTTCCTGTCATGTAGTACTAATGTTATATATCAACAAGAGCACTAGATGGCAGCACTATTTCCTGTCATGTAGTACTAATGTTATACATTAGCAAGAGCACTAGAGGGCAGCACTATTTCCTGTCATGTAGTACTAATGTTATACATTAGCAAGAGCACTAGATGGCAGCACTATTTCCTGTCATGTAGTACTAATGTTATACATTAGCAAGAGCACTAGAGGGCAGCACTATTTCCTGTCATGTAGTACTAATGTTATACATTAGCAAGAGCACTAGATGGCAGCACTATTTCCTGTCATGTAGCGCTCCCCTACCTAAGTATCTCTTCATTACAGAATATCATGGGAACAAAGCAAATTTGATAAAATAAGTCAATTTTAAACTTTTTTTAAATGGTCTGTTCTGTCTGAATCACAAAAGAAAATGTGTGGGTTTCATATCCCTTTAAATATGTGACAGCAGGCTCCCTTATGCGAAGCTGCTCCACATAGCCGGAAAAGCATCTTTATAAATTTAAAGTACACAGTGAAGATTGTATTTCTTTCATGTAATTGGCAAGAGTCCATGAGCTAGTGACATATGGGATATACAATCCTACCAGGAGGGGCAAAGTTTCCCAAACCTCAAAATGCCTATAAATACACCCCTCACCACACCCACAATTCAGTTTTACAAACTTAGCCTCCTATGGAGGTGGTGAAGTAAGTTTGTGCTAGATTTTTATGATTTCTTCTGTGATTAGCGCTTCTAAGCATTCTGAAACCTAATTCCTCTCAGAGTACAGTGTTTGTCAGAGGGATGTGAAGAGAGTATCGCCTATTTGATTATATGGTTTTCCTCATGGGAAAACTTTTCAAGGGTCCTCTGTTATCGGTCGCAGAGTTTCATCTCCTACCTCCCTTTTCAGATCGACGATATACTCTTATATACCATTACCTCTGCTGATAGCGTTCAGTACTGGTTTGGCCATCCGCTGTATTTATGTATTAATCTAAAGTTTTAAATATATGTATTTTACTTATATTTGCCATGAGTCAGGTCTATGTGTATTTCCCTTTGCAGTCCAGCAGTTTCAATATGGGAATCATGTTTAGGAAGTTTGTCTTCCCTGTGGTATAGTCTTTTTTTCAATTTAACTTGTTTTTTCTTGGAAAACTTGCGGGCAAATTAGGCTTGCGAGGGTGCAAAATGCTGTTATTTATTACGTCATTTATTTATTGCATGTTCAGAATTTCCTGCGTCATGACGCAATTTCGTCATTTCCTGCGTCTTAGTTGACGCTAGGTTGTTTGGCACGAAATTGTGTTATGACGCGAGTTGCGTCATTTCCAGATGTTTGTTGGCGCCAACATTTTTCTCAATTTCCTTTTGCGTTGTTTATCATACTTGGCACCAAAATAATTTAGTTTTATTTTACCTCACTTCCTTTATGCTCAGAGGGCTTTGCTATTTGCTTTTTTTACCAAATTTAGCATTTGCATTTTTTCCCATTCCTGAAACTGCTATATGTGGAAATAAGATACAGGGAGTGCAGAATTATTAGGCAAATGAGTATTTTGACCACATCATCCTCTTTATGCATGTTGTCTTACTCCAAGCTGTATAGGCTCGAAAGCCTACTACCAATTAAGCATATTAGGTGATGTGCATCTCTGTAATGAGAAGGGGTGTGGTCTAATGACATCAACACCCTATATCAGGTGTGCATAATTATTAGGCAACTTCCTTTCCTTTGGCAAAATGGGTCAAAAGAAGGACTTGACAGGCTCAGAAAAGTCAAAAATAGTGAGATATCTTGCAGAGGGATGCAGCACTCTTAAAATTGCAAAGCTTCTGAAGCGTGATCATCGAACAATCAAGCGTTTCATTCAAAATAGTCAACAGGGTCGCAAGAAGCGTGTGGAAAAACCAAGGCGCAAAATAACTGCCCATGAACTGAGAAAAGTCAAGCGTGCAGCTGCCAAGATGCCACTTGCCACCAGTTTGGCCATATTTCAGAGCTGCAACATCACTGGAGTGCCCAAAAGCACAAGGTGTGCAATACTCAGAGACATGGCCAAGGTAAGAAAGGCTGAAAGACGACCACCACTGAGCAAGACACACAAGCTGAAACGTCAAGACTGGGCCAAGAAGTATCTCAAGACTGATTTTTCTAAGGTTTTATGGACTGATGAAATGAGAGTGAGTCTTGATGGGCCAGATGGATGGGCCCGTGGCTGGATTGGTAAAGGGCAGAGAGCTCCAGTCTGACTCAGACGCCAGCAAGGTGGAGGTGGAGTACTGGTTTGGGCTGGTATCATCAAAGATGAGCTTGTGGGGCCTTTTCAGGTTGAGGATGGAGTCAAGCTCAACTCCCAGTCCTACTGCCAGTTTCTGGAAGACACCTTCTTCAAGCAGTGGTACAGGAATAAGTCTGTATCCTTCAAGAAAAACATGATTTTCATACAGGACAATGCTCCATCACACACGTCCAAGTACTCCACAGCGTGGCTGGCAAGAAAGGGTATAAAAGAAGAAAATCTAATGACATGGCCTCCTTGTTCACCTGATCTGAACCCCATTGAGAACCTGTGGTCCATCATCAAATGTGAGATTTACAAGGAGGGAAAACAGTACGCCTCTCTGAACAGTGTCTGGGAGGCGGTGGTTGCTGCTTCACGCAATATTGATGGTGAACAGATCAAAACACTGACAGAATCCATGGATGGCAGGCTTTTGAGTGTCCTTGCAAAGAAAGGTGGCTATATTGGTCACTGATTTGTTTTTGTTTTGTTTTTGAATGTCAGAAATGTATATTTGTGAATGTTGAGATGTTATATTGGTTTCACTGGTAAAAATAAATAATTGAAATGGGTATATATTTGTTTTTTGTTAAGTTGCCTAATAATTATGCACAGTAATAGTCACCTGCACACACAGATACCCCCCTAAAATAGCTATAACTAAAAACAAACTAAAAACTACTTCCAAAACTATTCAGCTTTGATATTAATGAGTTTTTTGGGTTCATTGAGAACATGGTTGTTGTTCAATAATAAAATAATCCTCAAAAATACAACTTGCCTAATAATTCTGCACTCCCTGTATTTCTGTTTAATGTTATTTTTCTTTTTTTACATTTTACAAGATGTCTCAATTTGATCCTGTCTCAGAAGCTGCTGTAGGAACCATGCTGCCTGAACACAGTTCTACCAAAGCTTTTGAATGCAGAGAATGTATCTATTAGTGCTAGTACAGTTTCTGTTGTTCCTTCAATATCTAACGTACATGATATCCCTGTTGGTATGAAAAATGATATTGCTGATGCGATACAAAAGGCTATGGCTGCTATACCGCCTTCAAATAAACGTAAAAGGTATTTTAAAACTTCTCATAATACTGATGAAATTGCAACATACTGATATATCCTCCTCTGATGAGGATCTCTCTGACTCAGAAGATCCTACTTCAGACATTGACACTGATAAATCATCTTATCTTTTTAAGATTGAGTATATTCGTTCTTTGTTAAAAGAAGTGTTAATAACTTTGGATATTGAGGAGTCTGGTCCTCTTGATAATAATTCCAGTAAACGTTTAAATTCTGTTTATAAACCTCCTGTGACTACTCCTGAGGTTTTTCCTGTTCCTGGTGCTATTTCTGATGTGATTGCTAAGGAATGGTCTAAGCCTAGTACTTCTTTTTTTCCTTCTTCAAGGTTAAAAAGTTGTATCCTTTGCCAGTGGCTAAATTAGAGTTTTGGGAAAAAGTCCCTAAGGTTGATGGGGCTATTTCTACTCTTGCTAAATGTACTAATATTCCTATGGATCCTAAGGATCCTTTAGATAGAGAGATTGAATCTTATCTAAGGAAAGCTTATTTGCATTCTGGCTATATGCTCAGACCTGCCATTTCTATGGCTGATATTTGGGGCTGCATCAACTTTTTCGTTGGATAGCTTAGCACAACGGAAAAAAGACTCTTATTTGCATAGCAATGTTTGTTTTCTTCAAGATGCTAATTATTTTATCTGTGAAGCTATTTTTGATATCATCAAGATAAATGTTAAATCTGTCTTTAGCTATTTTAGCTAGAAGAGCTTTATGGCTCAAATCATGGAATGCTGACATGGTATCTAAATCTAGGTTACTATCTCTTTCATTCCAGGGTAATAATTTGTTTGGTTCCCAGGTGGATTCAATTATTTCCACTATTACTGGGGGGAAGGGAGTTTTTTTGCCTCAAGATAAAAAGTCTAAAGGCAAATCTAGAGCTTCTAATCGGTTTTGTTAGTTTTCGACAGAATAGAGAACAGAAAACCACTCCTTCCCCTAAGGGCTCTGGCTCCAATTGGAAGCCATCCTCGAGTTGTAATAAATCCAAGCCTTACAAGAAACCAAAGCCAGCCCCCAAGACTGCATGAAGGTGTGGCCCTCAATCCAGTTTTACTGGTGGGGGGCAGATTGAAATTATATCAAGACATTTGGGCAGGTTCTATTCAGAATCATTTGTTTCAGAATATTGTCTCCCAGGGGTATCGAATAGGTTTCAGAATAAGACCTCCTGTGAGAAGATTTTTTCTCTCTCACGTTCCAACAAATCCTGTTAAAGCTCAGGCTTTTTTAAAATGTGTTTCAGATCTAGAGCATTCAGGAGTGATTGTACCAGTTCCAATTCTGGAAAAGGGTCTGGGTTTTTATTCAAATCTATTAATTGTCCCGAAGAAGGAAAATTCTTTCAGACCAGTTCATGATCTGAAGTTTTTGAATCATTTTGTAAGAGTCCCAACATTCAAGATGGTGACTATAAGTACTATTCTGCCTTTTGTTCAGCAAGATCATTACAGACACAGTATGCGTATCTTCATATTCCGATTCATCCAGACCACTATCTGTTTCTGAGATTCTCTTTTCTAGACAAGCATTACCAGTTTGTTGCTCTTCCATTTGGCCTAGCAACACCTCCAAGAATCTTTTCGAAGGTTCTCGGGGCCCTTCTATCTGTAATCAGAGAGCAGGGTATTGCAGTGTTTCCTTATTTGGACAATATCTTGGTACTGGCTCAATCTTTTCATTTAGCAGAATTTCACACGAATCAACTTGTGTTGTTTCTTCGAAGACATGGTTGGAGGATCAATTTACCAAAGAGTTCCTTGATTCCTCAGACAAGGGTTACCTTTTTAGGTTTCCAGATAGATTCAGTGTCCATGACTTTATCTTTAACAGACAAGAGACGCATGAAATTGGTTTCTGCCTGTCGAAACATTCAGTCTCGATCATTCCCTTCAGTGGCTATGTGCATGGAAATGTTAGGTCTCATGACTGCAGCATCGGACGCGATCCCCTTTGTTCGTTTTCATATGAGACCTCTGCAGATTTGCATGCTGAATCAATGGTGCAGGGATTATACTTGGATATCACAGTTGATATACTTAAATCCCAACATTCAACTCTTTCTATCCTGGTGGTCAGTCCATCATCGGATTATTCAAGGGGCCTCTTTTGTTCGTCCTGCCTAAACTGTGATTTCAACAGATGCAAGTCTCACAAGTTGGGGAGCTGTCTATGGGTCTCTGACAGCACAAGGAGTTTGGAATCCTCAAGAGGCGAGGTTACCAATCAATATTTTAGAACTCCATGCTATTTTCAGGGCTCTTCAGGCTTGGCCACTATTAAAGAGAGAATTATTCATTTGTTTTTAGACAGACAATTTCACAACTGTGGCATATGTCAATCATCAAGGGGGACTCGCAGTCCTTTAGCGATGAAAGAAGTATCTCGGATACTTTCTTGGGCAGAATCCACCTCCTGTCTAATTACTGCGATACATATTCCAGGTGTAGACAATTGGGAAGCGGATTATCTCATTTGTCAGTCTTTACATTCAGGGGAGTGGTCTCTCCATCCAGATGTATTTTGTCAGATTGTACAGATGTGGGGTCTCCCTAAAATAGATCTGATGGCTTCCCATCTAAACAAGAAGCTTCCTAGGTACCTTTCCAGGTCCAGGGATCCTCCGGCGGAGATGGTGGATGCATTAGCAGTTCCTTGGTTTTACCATCCTGCTTACATTTTCCCGCCACTAGTTCTCCTTCCAAGGGTGATCTCAAAGATCATATTGGAACAATCGCGTGTGTTTCTGAAAGCACCAGCATGGCCTCACAGGTTTTGGTATGCAAACCTTGTCTGGACGTCCAGTTGCCAACCTTGGACACTTCCTTTAAGGCCAGACCTTCTGTCTCAAGGGCCGTTTTTCCATCAGGAGCTAAATTTGAAGGTATGGAAATTGAACGCTTAGTGCTTAATCATATAGGTTTCTCTGACTCAGTGTTTAATACTATGCTACAGGCTTGTAAGTCTGTTTCAAGAAAGATTTATTATCGGATTTGGAAAACCTATATTTTGTCTGCTCTCTCTTGTGAGTCTCCTTTTCTGATTTTTCAGACTTCGACTTTTCTAGTCTCTTTTTCAGATTTGCGGACTTTGTTTAAATTTCTTCCTAAGGTTGTGAATTCTAGCAACATTAGTAGGGAAATTGTTGTTCCTTCCTTGTGTCCTAATCCCAAGAATACTCTTGACAGATCTCTACATTCTTTGGATGTTGTAAGAGCTTTGAAATATTATGTCGAAGCTACTAAAGATTTCAAGAAGACTTCTAGTCTATTTGTTGTTTTTTTCTGGTCCTAGGAAAAGTCAGAAAGCCTCTGCCATTTCTTTGGCATCATGGTTAAAGCTTTTAATTTACAAGGCTTATGTAGAGGCGGGACAGTCTCCGACTGAGAGAATTAAAGCCCATTCTACTAGATCAGTCGCCACTTCTTGGGCTTTTAAGAATGAAGCTTCAGTTGATCAGATTTGCAAGGCAGCAACTTGGTCTTCTTTGCATACATTTACTAAACTTTACCATTTTGATGTATTTGCTTCTTCTGAAGCAGTCTTTGGTAGAAAAGTTCTTCAGGTATCTGTTTCAGTTTGATTCTTCTGCTTACGATTTAAGTTTTTTTCTTGAAATTTATGTGAAATTTTTTAAGAAAGACTTATTTTTTTTGTGGATGTAATTTTTTCAGTGGAAATAGCTGTTTTTTAATCCCTCCCTTTCTAGTGACTCTTCTGTGGTCTCCCATAGGTTCGGTATTTCTATCCCATACGTCACTAGCTCATGGACTCTTGCCAATTACATGAAAGAAAACATAATTTATGTAAGAACTTACCTGATAAATTCATTTCTTTCATATTGGCAAGAGTCCATGAGGCCCACCCTTTTTATGGTGGTTATGATTTTTGTATAAAAAGCACAGTTTTATTTCCAGTTCCTCTTTTTGTATGCTTTTTTACTTCTTATTTTGTTACCCCACTACTTGGTTATTCGTTAAACTGAATTGTGGGTGTGGTGGGGGGTGTATTTATAGGCATTTTGAGGTTTGGGAAACTTTGCACCTCCTGGTAGGAATGTATATCCCATACGTCACTAGCTCATGGACTCTTGCCAATATGAAAGAAATGAATTTATCAGGTAAGTTCTTACATAAATTATGTTTTAATGTACACAGCTAAATGAAGTTAAAATCATACACAAAGGAAAGAGTTCAATGCGTACCTGATGTGTTCCGCTAGCTCCCAGTAGTGCATGCTGCTCCTTCAACAAAACATACCAAGAGAATGAAGCAAACTTGATGATAGAAGCAGAGGTGGACTGAGACCAACCAGGGCCGAGGATAAAAATTAGGGATTTCCCCCTTCAATCTGCCCCTTAAAGGGACAGTTTACTCAAAAATGTTTTCCTCTTTAATTTGTTCCTATTGATGCACTTTACCTGCTGGAGTGTATTAAATTGTTTACAAGCATTTCCATTACTCTTATATTGTCATTTGAAATAGTTTATTTAGCCTATGGTTTCCCCACCCATCCTGAAAGTGTTTGGCCTCAAGGCCAAGCTGTGTTAACACAGCCAGTAGAAGAAATTACACTCCCAGTGGGTTATAGAAGAGATAAGGTAATAAAATGTTAATTTTTCATTGTTCTCTCCAAGTATTGGTGATTGGTTTATGGGCAGATATAAGATACAGAAGCAGATATATGTACACAGTGTGATAATACCTGATTATACCTACAAGCTCAACTCATTTTATTAAGTTGTGGCCTCAAAACACAAAATCAGCTAATTCATTTACACAAAGAAGCCTTAAAAAGCAAATCTCATACATTTTATACTCTGCAGCTGGTAATAAAAGTAATTGGAAACACATTAAGGGAAAAACAATGTTATAGTATACTGTCCCTTTAAGCCCCACCCCACTTCCTACCTGCCTTGCCCCCACCAGGACCCCCTACATCAAGGTACTGGAACCCACTATGCTAAAGGCCCTCACTGCCACAGACCCTCTCCTGTGAGGATAAGCAGCACACCAGTAAATCCCCTTCAGGGCCAGGCCCTCGGTCCAGGTCCTATTGGCCAACTGCTCAGTACACCCCTGGATAGAATTCAGTTGGTTAGCTGTTTACAATTGTATGTTCTATCTCAGGGTTATTCAAACTTTCCCCCCCAAGACCCAGTGCAATGATACCACATTCCTTTGTGACCCTATTTGTATGCTTGGTCTGAAAATGTTTGAAGTAATATAAAAGATAGTCACACTTTTTGGCAATGGTACTAAAATGTGTTTGTACTTTATTCCTGATTGTAGCCAAACTTAAAGGTGTTGCAATACATGCACATACACATCACACATCCATACCACACACACTCTCATACAACACTAACACACACTCTCATACAACACTAACACACACTCTCATACAGCACACATCCATACCACACACACACTCTCATACAACACTAACACACACTCTCATACAGCACACATACATACTACACACACTCTCATACAACACTAACACACACTCTCATACAACACTAACACACACTCTCATACAGCACACACCACACACACTCTCATACAGCACACACCACACACACTCTCATACAACACACACACACCATACACTGTCATGCAACATACACACACCACACACTCTCATAAAACACACACACACACTCATACAACACACACACACTGTCATACAACACACACACACAAACACCATGCACTCTCAAACAACACACACCACACACTCGTATACAACACACACCATGTACTCTCATGCAATACACACTCACACACCATCCTCTCTCATACACACACACCACACACACTCATACAACACTAACATACACTCTCATACAGCACACACCACACACACTCTCATACAACACACACACTCTCATACAGCACACACACACCATACACTTTCATGCAACACACACCCACCATATACTCTCATGAAACACACACACACACCACACACACACACACTCATAAAACACTAACACACACTCTCATACAACACACACGCACCATACACTGTCATGCAACACACACACACCATATACTCTCATGAAACACACACACACACACCACACACACTCTCATACAACACACACACACACAATGTCATACAACACACACACACTCTCATACAACACACACCACACACTCGATACAACACACACCATGTACTCTCATGCAATACACACCCACACACCATCACTCTCATAAAACACACACACACACACTCATACAACACACACGCACACTGTCATACAACACACACACACCATACACTCTCATACAACACACACCACACACTCTTATACAACACACACCATGTACTTTCATGCAATACACACACACACCATACACTCTCATACAACACACACCACAAACTCTTATACAACACACACCATGTACTCTCATTCAATACACACCCACACACCATACACTCTCATAAAACACACACACACACACACTGTCATACAACCCACACACACACCATACACTCTCATACAACACACACCACACACTCTTATACAATACATACCATGTACTCTCGTGCAATACACACCCACACACCATACACTCTCATACAACACACACCACACACTCTTATACAACACACACCATGTACTCTCATGCAATACACACCCACACACCATACACTCTCATAAAACACACACACACACACACTCTCATACAACACACACACACTGTCATACAACACACACAAACCATACACTCTCATACAACACACACCACACACTTTTATACAACACACACCATGTACTCTCATGCAATACACACCTACACACCATACACTCTCATACAACACACACCACAAACTTTTATACAACACACACCATGTACTCTCATGCAATACACACCCACACACCATACACTCTCATACAACACACACCACACACTCTTATACAACACACACCATGTACTCTCATGCAATACACACCCACACACCATACACTCTCATAAAACACACACACACACACTGTCATACAACCCACACACACACCATACACTCTCATACAGCACACACCACACACACTCTTATACAACACACACACACTCTCATACAGCACACACACACCATACATGTACTTTCATGCAATACACACACACACCATACACTCTCATACAACACACACCACAAACTCTTATACAACACACACCATGTACTCTCATTCAATACACACCCACACACCATACACTCTCATAAAACACACACACACACTGTCATACAACCCACACACACACCATACACTCTCATACAACACACACCACGCACTCTTATACAATACATACCATGTACTCTCATGCAATACACACCCACACACCATACACTCTCATACAACACACACCACACACTCTTATACAACACACACCATGTACTCTCATGCAATACACACCCACACACCATACACTCTCATAAAACACACACACACATACTCTCATACAACACACACACACACTGTCATACAACACACACAAACCATACACTCTCATACAACACACACCACACACTTTTATACAACACACACCATGTACTCTCATGCAATACACACCCACACACCATACACTCTCATACAACACACACCACAAACTTTTATACAACACACACCATGTACTCTCATGCAATACACACCCACACACCATACACTCTCATAAAACACACACACACACTCTAATACAACACACACACACTGTCATACAACACACACAAACCATACACTCTCATACAACACACACCACACACTTTTATACAACACACACCATGTACTCTCATGCAATACACACCCACACATACCATACACTCTCATACAACACACACTCATACAACACACACCATGTACTCTCATGCAATACACACCCACACACCATACACTCTCATAAAACACACACACACACTCATACAACACACACAAACCATACACTCTCATACAACACACACCACGCACTCTTATGCAACACACACCATGTACTCTCATGCAATACACACCCACACACCATACACTCTCATACAACACACACTACACACTTTTATACAACACACACCATGTACTCTCATGCAATACACACCCACACACCATACACTCTCATACAACACACACCACACACTTTTATACAACACACACCATGTACTCTCATGCAATAAACACCCACACACCATAAAACACACACACTCTCATACAACACACACACACTCTCATACAACACACACAAACCATACACTCTCATACAACACACACCACGCACTCTTATGCAATACACATCCACACACCATACACTCTCATACAACACACACCACACACTCTTATACAACACACACCATGTACTCTCATGCAATACACACACACACACAAACTTTCATACAACACTCACACACATTCTCATACAACACACAACCCCTGCTCTATCTTGCTTTTTATATCTGATTCATGAAAGTAAATTTTAATTATAGCATATGACTAGTAACAACATTCATCCTGAGAAACAACTATCATAAAAATATTTTATTTGCAATGAAATATGAAATCCATGAAGTTCTATAACTCTTGAAATCTGGAATTTATCCAAGCCACAAGTTACTAACCATTTGCATTTCTCATCATACTGACTTCTCTTCTCGAAAACGATACCGATTCTACAATTAGACCAAATCCATGTTTACGTTACAGTCTTTCAACTGTTTTTTATGCAATGGACTAAAAACCTGCTTCATGTAAGCATTTGCTTTGGGCTTCACATAAATCAAATCATTTCAGAAATATTTGACTAATGTTTATTGTTCCTCTTGGCAGAAGTATTCAAAATATTTATCCTGATGTATGCGTTCATGCAGCCTTGCGAAATTCTTCACCAATGTACCTTGTATATTGAACGCAGCATCATTTTTTTTATTTTTTTGCTTATGGGAAAATTGCATAAATAATTTGCAGAATTCCTTTTAAGAGAAGTAAATTATAGGGTGAAGACTTGATTTGTAAAGGGCAGCTAATATTACACAAAGTTAATTTATATAATGTAATTGCTTTGCCTGAGGAACTAATCACCCACTTAATGGCATTTTTTAATTTATCCATTAATCACTAGAGTATGTTATTGTGTAAAGGTTCCCAATTCTTATTCCAGCTGAGACCGTTTGCCCTGCCGCCAAAACAGATGCACAGATGTCAAAAGGGGAAGGTGTATGTACATCTCAAATATAGTGAGTGGGAAAATTTAGCCTGAAAATTCCTGAACTTGCATTGGTGTCATTGCCAGGCTGACACTGATATGCAAAAACAGTGCAGGGCAGGATCTGGAATTTTCTCTACAGTTTTCTTATTATCAAAAACCTAGATTGTGATTGTTTTTCATACATAAGGAACTGGAGTTTCTACAAATCCTTCCCAAGACCTTTTGTAGACCTCCAAACACAGACATGCAGTCATAAATTACTGTCTGGGCACTGAATTACCAATTTCAGAAATGCTTTTTTTCATCACATATACCCTGAAAGTGCTATAAAAAACAAATTAAACTGATAAAAAAAGAACAGCCCTACTTTAACCCCTTAGCTACCGTGAAATTCAGAGAAAAACTTGCCAAAAATACTGGAGAATTTTTCCATTTAAATGGAAATAGACCCATGATTTTTTTAATTTACCTATCAAAACTATATATATTTTAAGTAGACAACCCAAGGTATTGACCTAGGCCCATTTTGGTATATTTCATGCCACCATGTCCCTGACAAATGTGATCATATAAAACATTTTTTTGACTTTTTCACAATGTTTGGGGTTCTCATTGAAATTATTTACATACCACTTGTGCAATCATGGCACAAATGGTTGTAAAAGCTTAAATAGTATGTGTGCATGTGTGAGCTTAAGGGAAGGAGAGTGCCTGGGTGTGTGTATGAAAGCATAGGATAGTGCCTTGTTATGTGTGTGTGTGTGTGTGTAAAGGTTGGGGAGTGCTTAGTGGTGTGTGTGTAAAGGTTGAAGAGTGCCTGGTGCTGTGTGTGTGTAAAGGTTAGAGAGTGCCTGGTGCTGTGTGTGTAATAGTTGGAGAGTGCCAAGTGGTGTGTGTGTGTGTAAAGGCTGGAGAGTGCCTGGTGCTATGTGTGTGTAAAGGATGGAGAGTGACTGGTTGTGTGTGTGTAAAGGCTGGAGAATGCCTAGTGGTGTGTGTGTAAAGATTGGAGAGTGCCTGGTGGTTTGTGTAAAGGTTGGAGGGTGTATGGTTGTTTCTGTGTAAAGGTTGAATAGTGCCTAGTGGTAAGGTTGGAGAGTACCTGGTGGTATGTGTAAAAAGGTTTGATAGTGCTTAGTGGTGTGTGTGTAAAGGTTGGATTGGAGAGTGCCTGGTGGTGAATTTGTAAAGGTTGAAGAGTGCCTGGTGGTGTGTGTGTAAAGGTTGGAGAGTGTCTGGTGGTGTATGTGTAAACAGGATGGAGGGTGCCTAGTGGTGTGTATGTGTAAAGGTTGAAGAGTGTCTGGTGGTGTGTGTGTAAACAGGATGGAGAGTGCCTAGTGGTGTGTGTAAAGGTTAGAGAGTGCCTAGTCGTGTGTGTGTAAAGGTTGGAGAGTGTCTGGTGGTGTGTGTGTAAACAGAATGGAGAGTGCCTAGTGGTGTGTGTGTAAAGGTTGGAGAGTGCCTGGTGGTGTGTGTAAAAAGGATGGAAAGTGACTGGTGGTGTGTGTGTAAAAAGGGATGAAGAGTGCCAAGTAACATGTGTGTTTAAAGGTTGGAGAGTGCCTAGTAGTGTGTGTGTAAAGGTTGGAGAGTGCCTAGTGGTGTGTGTGTAAAGGATGGAGAGTGCCTAGTAGTGTGTGTGTAAAGGTTGGAGAGTGCCTAGTGGTGTGTGTGTAAAGGATGGAGAGTGCCTGGTGATGAGTGTGTAAAGGATGGAGAGTGCCTGCTAGTGTGTGTGTAAAGTTGGAGAGTGCCTAGTGGGGTGTGTGTAAAGGATTGAGAGTGCCTGGTGATGAGTGTGTAAAGGATGGAGAGTGCCTGGTAGTGTGTGTGTAAAGGTTGGAGAGTACCTAGTGGTGTGTGTGTAAATGATGGAGAGTGCCTGGTGGTGTGTGTAAAGGATGGAGAGAGCATGGTGTGTGTGTAAAGGTTGGAGAGTGCCTAGGGGTGTGTGTGTAAAGGATGGAGAGTGCCTGGTGGTGTGTGTGTAAAGGATGGAGAGTGCCTGGTGGTGTGTGTGTGTAAAGGATGGAGAGAGCCTGGTGTGTGTGTAAAGGATGGAGAGTGCCTGGTGGTGTGTTTGTAAAGGATTGAGAGAGCCTGGTGTGTGTGTAAAAGTTAGAGAGTGCCTGGTGGTGTGTGTGTAATGGTTGGAGAGTGCCTGGTGTGTGTATGAAGGTTGGCGAGTGCCTGGTGATATGTATGTAAAGGATGGAGAGTGCCTGGTTGTGTGTATGTAAATCTTGGAGAGTGTCTGGTGTGTGTGTAAAGGTTAGAGAGTGTCTGGTGGTGTGTGTGTAAAGGATGGAGAGTGCCTGGTGGTGTGTGTGTAAAGGATGGAGAGAGCCTGGTGTGTGTGTAAAGGTTGAAGAGTGCCTAGTGGTGTGTGTATAAAGGATGGAGAGTGCCTGGTGGTGTGTGTGTAAAGGATGGAGAGAGCCTGTGTGTGTGTAAAGGTTGGAGAGTGCCTAGTGGTGTGTGTGTGTAAAGGATGGAGAGTGCCTGGTGGTGTGTGTGTAAAGGATGGAGAGAGCCTGGTGTGTGTGTAAAGGTTGGAGAGTGCCTGGTGGTGTGTGTGTAATGGTTGGAGAGTGTCTGTTGGTGTGTGTGTAAAGGTTGGAGGGTGTATGGTTGTTTGTGTGTAAAGGTTGAATGGTGCCTAGTGGTACGTTGTAGAGTACCTGGTGGTATGTGTAAAAAGGTTTGATAGTGGTGTGTGTGTAAAGGTTGGAGAGTGCCTGGTCGTGTATTTGTAAAGGTTGGAGAGTGCATGGTGGTGTGTGTGTAAAGGTTGGAGAGTGTCTGGTGGTGTGTGTAAACAGGATAGAGAGTGCCTAGTGGTGTGTGTGTAAAGGTTGGAGAGTGCCTGGTGGTGTGTGTAAAAAGGATTGAGAGTGCCTGGTGGTGTGTGTGTAAACAGGATGGAGAGTGCCTAGTGGTGTGTGTGTGTGTAAAGGTTGGAGAGTGTCTGGTGGTGTGTGTAAAAAGGATGGAAAGTGACTGGTGGTGTGTGTGTGTAAAAAGGGATGGAGAGTGCCTAGTGGCATGTGTGTTTAAAGGTTGGAGAGTGCCCGGTGATGAGTGTGTAAAGGATGTAGAGTGCCTGGTAGTGTGTGTGTAAAGGTTGGAGAGTGTCTAGTGGGGTGTGTGTAAAGGATAGAGAGTGCCTGGTGATGAGTGTGTAAAGGATGGAGAGTGCCTGGTAGTGTGTGTGTGTAAAGGTTGGAGAGGGCCTAGTGGTGTGTGTGTAAAGGATGAAGAGTGCCTGGTGGTGTGTGTGTAAAGGATGGAGAGAGCCTGGTGTGTGTGTAAAGGTTGGAGAGTGCCTGGTGGTGTGTGTGTAAAGGTTGGAGAGTGCCTGGTGTGTGTGTGAAGGTTGGAGAGTGCCTGGTGATATGTATGTAAAGGATGGAGAGTGCCTGATGGTGTGTGTGTGATGGTTGGAGAGTGCCTGGTGTGTGTGTAAAGGTTAGAGACTGCCTGGTGGTGTGTATGTAAAGGATGGAGAGTGCCTAGTGGTGTGTGTGTAAAGGTTAGAGAGTTGCTGGTGGTGTGTGTGTGTAAAGGTTGGAGGGTGTATGGTTGTTTATGTGTTAAGGTTGAAAAGTGCCTAGTGGTACGTTGTTGAGTACTTGGTGGTATGTGTAAAAAGGTTGGAGAGTGCCTGGTGGTGTGTGTGTAAAGGTTGGAGAGTGTCTGGTGGTGTGTGTGTAAACAGGATGGAGAGTGTCTGGTGGTGTGTGTGTAAACAGGATGGAGAGTGCCTGGTGGTGTGTGTGTAAACAGGATGGAGAGTGCCTAGTGGTGTGTGTGTAAAGGTTGGAGAGTGCCTGGTGGTGTATTTGAAAAAGGTTGGAGAGTGCCTGGTGGTGTGTGTGTAAAGGTTGGAGAATGTCTGGTGGTGTGTGTGTAAACAGGATGGAGAGTGCCTAGTGGTGTGTGTGTAAAGGTTGGAGAGTGCATGGTGGTGTGTGTAAAAAGGATTGAGAGTGTCTGGTGGTGTGTGTGTAAACAGGATGGAGAGTGCCTAGTGGTGTGTGTGTGTAAAGGTTGGAGAGTTCCTGGTTGTGTGTAAAAAGGATGGAAAGGGAGTGGTGGTGGTGTGTGTAAAAAGGGATGGAGAGTGCCTAGTGACATGAGTGTTTAAAGGTTGGAGAGTGCCTGGTAGTGTGTGTGTAAAGGTTGGAGAGTGCCTGGTAGTGTTTGTGTAAAGGTTGGAGAGTGTCTAGTGGGGTGTGTGTAAAGGATAGAGAGTGCCTGGTGATGAGTGTGTAAAGGATGGAGAGTGCCTGGTAGTGTGTGTGTAAAGGTTGGAGAGTGCCTAGTGGTGTGTGTGCAAAGTATTGGGAGTGCCTGGTGGTGTGTGTGTAAAGGATGGAGAGAGCCTGGTGTGTGTGTAAAGGTTGGAGAGTGCCTAGTGGTGTGTGTGTGTAAAGGATGAAGAGTGCCTGGTGGTGTGTGTGTAAAGGATGGAGAGAGCCTGGTGTGTGTGTAAAGATTGGAGAGTGCCTGGTGATGTGTGTGTAAAGGTTGGAGAGTGCCTGGTGTGTGTGTGTGTAAAGGTTGGAGAGTGCCTGGTAGTGTGTGTGTAAAGGTTGGAGAGTGCCTAGTGGGGTGTGTGTAAACGATAGAGAGAGCCTGGTGATGAGTGTAAAGGATGGAGAGTGCCTGGTGGTGTGTGTGTAAAGGTTGGAGAGTGTCTGGTGTGTGTGTAAAGGTTAGAGTGTGCCTGTTGGTGTGTGTGTAAAGGTTGGAGTGTGTATGGTTGTTTGTGTGTAAAGGTTGAATAGTGCATAGTGGTACATTGTAGAGTACCTGGTGGTATGTGTAAAAAGGTTTGATAGTGCTTAGTGGTGTGTGTGTAAAGGTTGGAGAGTGCCTGGTGGTGTATTTGTAAAGGTTGGAGAGTGCCTGGTGGTGTGTGTGTAAAGGTTGGAGAGTGTCTGGTGGTGTGTGTGTAAACAGGATGGAGAGTGCCTAGTGGTGTGTGTGTAAAGGTTGGAGAGTGCCTGGTGGTGTGTGTAAAAAGGATTGAGAGTGTCTGGTGGTGTGTGTGTAAACAGGATGGAGAGTGCCTAGTGGTGTGTGTGTAAAGGTTGGAGAGTTTCTGGTGGTGTGTGTAAAAAGGATGGAAAGTGACTGGTGGTGTGTGTGTGTAAAAAGGGATGGAGAGTGCCTAGTGGCATGTGTGTTTAAAGGTTGGAGAGTGCCCGGTGATGAGTGTGTAAAGGATGTAGAGTGCCTGGTAGTGTGTGTGTAAAGGTTGGAGAGTGTCTAGTGGGGTGTGTGTAAAGGATAGAGAGTGCCTGGTGATGAGTGTGTAAAGGATGGAGAGTGCCTGGTAGTGTGTGTGTAAAGGTTGGAGAGGGCCTAGTGGTGTGTGTGTAAAGTATTGGGAGTGCCTGGTGGTGTGTGTGTAAAGGATGGAGAGAGCCTGGTGTGTGTGTAAAGGTTGGAGAGTGCCTAGTGGTGTGTGTGTAAAGGATGAAGAGTGCCTGGTGGTGTGTGTGTAAAGGATGGAGAGAGCCTGGTGTGTGTGTAAAGGTTGGAGAGTGCCTGGTGGTGTGTGTGTAAAGGTTGGAGAGTGCCTGGTGTGTGTGCGAAGGTTGGAGAGTGCCTGGTGATATGTATGTAAAGGATGGAGAGTGCCTAATGGTGTGTGTGTGATGGTTGGAGAGTGCCTGGTGTGTGTGTAAAGGTTAGAGACTGCCTGGTGGTGTGTATGTAAAGGATGGAGAGTGCCTAGTGGTGTGTGTGTAAAGGTTAGAGAGTGCCTGGTAGTGTTTGTGTAAAGGTTGGAGAGTGTCTAGTGGGGTGTGTGTAAAGGATAGAGAGTGCCTGGTGATGAGTGTGTAAAGGATGGAGAGTGCCTGGTAGTGTGTGTGTAAAGGTTGGAGAGTGCCTAGTGGTGTGTGTGTAAAGTATTGGGAGTGCCTGGTGGTGTGTGTGTAAAGGATGGAGAGAGCCTGATGTGTGTGTAAAGGTTGGAGAGTGCCTAGTGGTGTGTGTGTGTAAAGGATGAAGAGTGCCTGGTGGTGTGTGTGTAAAGGATGGAGAGAGCCTGGTGTGTGTGTAAAGGTTGGAGAGTGCCTGGTGATGTGTGTGTAAAGGTTGGAGAGTGCCTGGTGTGTGTGTGTGTAAAGGTTGGAGAGTGCCTGGTAGTGTGTGTGTAAAGGTTGGAGAGTGCCTAGTGGGGTGTGTGTAAACGATAGAGAGAGCCTGGTGATGAGTGTAAAGGATGGAGAGTGCCTGGTGGTGTGTGTGTAAAGGTTGGAGAGTGTCTGGTGTGTGTGTGTAAAGGTTAGAGTGTGCCTGTTGGTGTATGTGTAAAGGTTGGAGTGTGTATGGTTGTTTGTGTGTAAAGGTTGAATAGTGCATAGTGGTACATTGTAGAGTACCTGGTGGTATGTGTAAAAAGGTTTGATAGTGCTTAGTGGTTTGTGTGTAAAGGTTGGAGAGTGCCTGGTGGTGTATTTGTAAAGGTTGGAGAGTGCCTGGTGGTGTGTGTGTAAAGGTTGGAGAGTGTCTGGTGGTGTGTGTGTAAACAGGATGGAGAGTGCCTAGTGGTGTGTGTGTAAAGGTTGGAGAGTGCCTGGTGGTGTGTGTAAAAAGGATTGAGAGTGTCTGGTGGTGTGTGTGTAAACAGGATGGAGAGTGCCTAGTGGTGTGTGTGTAAAGGTTGGAGAGTTTCTGGTGGTGTGTGTAAAAAGGATGGAAAGTGACTGGTGGTGTGTGTGTGTAAAAAGGGATGGAGAGTGCCTAGTGGCATGTGTGTTTAAAGGTTGGAGAGTGCCCGGTGATGAGTGTGTAAAGGATGTAGAGTGCCTGGTAGTGTGTGTGTAAAGGTTGGAGAGTGTCTAGTGGGGTGTGTGTAAAGGATAGAGAGTGCCTGGTGATGAGTGTGTAAAGGATGGAGAGTGCCTGGTGGTGTGTGTGTAAAGGATGGAGAGAGCCTGGTGTGTATGTAAAGGTTGGAGAGTGCCTAGTGGTGTGTGTGTAAAGGATGAAGAGTGCCTGGTGGTGTGTGTGTAAAGGATGGAGAGAGCCTGGTGTGTGTGTAAAGGTTGGAGAGTGCCTGGTGGTGTGTGTGTAAAGGTTGGAGAGTGCCTGGTGTGTGTGTGAAGGTTGGAGAGTGCCTGGTGATATGTATGTAAATGATGGAGAGTGCCTAATGGTGTGTGTGTGATGGTTGGAGAGTGCCTGGTGTGTGTGTAAAGGTTAGAGACTGCCTGGTGGTGTGTATGTAAAGGATGGAGAGTGCCTAGTGGTGTGTGTGTAAAGGTTAGAGAGTTGCTGGTGGTGTGTGTGTGTAAAGGTTGGAGGGTGTATGGTTGTTTATGTGTTAAGGTTGAAAAGTGCCTAGTGGTACGTTGTTGAGTACCTGGTGGTATGTGTAAAAAGGTTGGAGAGTGCCTGGTGGTGTGTGTGTAAAGGTTGGAGAGTGTCTGGTGGTGTGTGTGTAAACAGGATGGAGAGTGCCTGGTGGTGTGTGTGTAAACAGGATGGAGAGTGCCTGGTGGTGTGTGTGTAAACAGGATGGAGAGTGCCTAGTGGTGTGTGTGTAAAGGTTGGAGAGTGCCTGGTGGTGTATTTGAAAAAGGTTGGAGAGTGCCTGGTGGTGTGTGTGTAAAGGTTGGAGAATGTCTGGTGGTGTGTGTGTAAACAGGATGGAGAGTGCCTAGTGGTGTGTGTGTAAAGGTTGGAGAGTGCATGGTGGTGTGTGTAAAAAGGATTGAGAGTGTCTGGTGGTGTGTGTGTAAACAGGATGGAGAGTGCCTAGTGGTGTGTGTGTGTAAAGGTTGGAGAGTTCCTGGTTGTGTGTAAAAAGGATGGAAAGTGAGTGGTGGTGGTGTGTGTAAAAAGGGATGGAGAGTGCCTAGTGACATGAGTGTTTAAAGGTTGGAGAGTGCCTGGTAGTGTGTGTGTAAAGGTTGGAGAGTGCCTGGTAGTGTGTGTGTAAAGGTTGGAGAGTGTCTGGTAGTGTTTGTGTAAAGGTTGGAGAGTGCCTAGTGGGGTGTGTGTAAACGATAGAGAGAGCCTGGTGATGAGTGTAAAGGATGGAGAGTGCCTGGTGGTGTGTGTGTAAAGGTTGGAGAGTGTCTGGTGTGTGTGTAAAGGTTAGAGTGTGCCTGTTGGTGTATGTGTAAAGGTTGGAGTGTGTATGGTTGTTTGTGTGTAAAGGTTGAATAGTGCATAGTGGTACATTGTAGAGTACCTGGTGGTATGTGTAAAAAGGTTTGATAGTGCTTAGTGGTGTGTGTGTAAAGGTTGGAGAGTGCCTGGTGGTGTATTTGTAAAGGTTGGAGAGTGCCTGGTGGTGTGTGTGTAAAGGTTGGAGAGTGTCTGGTGGTGTGTGTGTAAACAGGATGGAGAGTGCCTAGTGGTGTGTGTGTAAAGGTTGGAGAGTGCCTGGTGGTGTGTGTAAAAAGGATTGAGAGTGTCTGGTGGTGTGTGTGTAAACAGGATGGAGAGTGCCTAGTGGTGTGTGTGTAAAGGTTGGAGAGTTTCTGGTGGTGTGTGTAAAAAGGATGGAAAGTGACTGGTGGTGTGTGTGTGTAAAAAGGGATGGAGAGTGCCTAGTGGCATGTGTGTTTAAAGGTTGGAGAGTGCCCGGTGATGAGTGTGTAAAGGATGTAGAGTGCCTGGTAGTGTGTGTGTAAAGGTTGGAGAGTGTCTAGTGGGGTGTGTGTAAAGGATAGAGAGTGCCTGGTGATGAGTGTGTAAAGGATGGAGAGTGCCTGGTGGTGTGTGTGTAAAGGATGGAGAGAGCCTGGTGTGTATGTAAAGGTTGGAGAGTGCCTAGTGGTGTGTGTGTAAAGGATGAAGAGTGCCTGGTGGTGTGTGTGTAAAGGATGGAGAGAGCCTGGTGTGTGTGTAAAGGTTGGAGAGTGCCTGGTGGTGTGTGTGTAAAGGTTGGAGAGTGCCTGGTGTGTGTGTGAAGGTTGGAGAGTGCCTGGTGATATGTATGTAAAGGATGGAGAGTGCCTAATGGTGTGTGTGTGATGGTTGGAGAGTGCCTGGTGTGTGTGTAAAGGTTAGAGACTGCCTGGTGGTGTGTATGTAAAGGATGGAGAGTGCCTAGTGGTGTGTGTGTAAAGGTTAGAGAGTTGCTGGTGGTGTGTGTGTGTAAAGGTTGGAGGGTGTATGGTTGTTTATGTGTTAAGGTTGAAAAGTGCCTAGTGGTACGTTGTTGAGTACCTGGTGGTATGTGTAAAAAGGTTGGAGAGTGCCTGGTGGTGTGTGTGTAAAGGTTGGAGAGTGTCTGGTGGTGTGTGTGTAAACAGGATGGAGAGTGCCTGGTGGTGTGTGTGTAAACAGGATGGAGAGTGCCTGGTGGTGTGTGTGTAAACAGGATGGAGAGTGCCTAGTGGTGTGTGTGTAAAGGTTGGAGAGTGCCTGGTGGTGTATTTGAAAAAGGTTGGAGAGTGCCTGGTGGTGTGTGTGTAAAGGTTGGAGAATGTCTGGTGGTGTGTGTGTAAACAGGATGGAGAGTGCCTAGTGGTGTGTGTGTAAAGGTTGGAGAGTGCATGGTGGTGTGTGTAAAAAGGATTGAGAGTGTCTGGTGGTGTGTGTGTAAACAGGATGGAGAGTGCCTAGTGGTGTGTGTGTGTAAAGGTTGGAGAGTTCCTGGTTGTGTGTAAAAAGGATGGAAAGTGAGTGGTGGTGGTGTGTGTAAAAAGGGATGGAGAGTGCCTAGTGACATGAGTGTTTAAAGGTTGGAGAGTGCCTGGTAGTGTGTGTGTAAAGGTTGGAGAGTGCCTGGTAGTGTGTGTGTAAAGGTTGGAGAGTGTCTGGTAGTGTTTGTGTAAAGGTTGGAGAGTGTCTAGTGGGGTGTGTGTAAAGGATAGAGAGTGCCTGGTGATGAGTGTGTAAAGGATGGAGAGTGCCTGGTAGTGTGTGTGTAAAGGTTGGAGAGTGCCTAGTGGTGTGTGTGTAAAGTATTGGGAGTGCCTGGTGGTGTGTGTGTAAAGGATGGAGAGAGCCTGGTGTGTGTGTGTAAAGGTTGGAGAGTGCCTAGTGGTGTGTGTGTAAAGGATGAAGAGTGCCTGGTGGTGTGTGTGTAAAGGATGGAGAGAGCCTGGTGTGCTTGTAAAGGTTGGAGAGTGCCTGGTGATGTGTGTGTAAAGGTTGGAGAGTGCCTGGTGTGTGTGTGTGTAAAGGTTGGAGAGTGCCTGGTAGTGTGTGTGTAAAGGTTGGAGAGTGCCTAGTGGGGTGTGTGTAAACGATAGAGAGAGCCTGGTGATGAGTGTAAAGGATGGAGAGTGCCTGGTGGTGTGTGTGTAAAGGTTGGAGAGTGTCTGGTGTGTGTGTGTAAAGGTTAGAGTGTGCCTGTTGGTGTATGTGTAAAGGTTGGAGTGTGTATGGTTGTTTGTGTGTAAAGGTTGAATAGTGCATAGTGGTACATTGTAGAGTACCTGGTGGTATGTGTAAAAAGGTTTGATAGTGCTTAGTGGTTTGTGTGTAAAGGTTGGAGAGTGCCTGGTGGTGTATTTGTAAAGGTTGGAGAGTGCCTGGTGGTGTGTGTGTAAAGGTTGGAGAGTGTCTGGTAGTGTGTGTGTAAACAGGATGGAGAGTGCCTAGTGGTGTGTGTGTAAAGGTTGGAGAGTGCCTGGTGGTGTGTGTAAAAAGGATTGAGAGTGTCTGGTGGTGTGTGTGTAAACAGGATGGAGAGTGCCTAGTGGTGTGTGTGTAAAGGTTGGAGAGTTCCTGGTTGTGTGTAAAAAGGATGGAAAGTGAGTGGTGGTTGTGTGTGTAAAAAGGGATGGAGAGTGCCTAGTGACATGAGTGTTTAAAGGTTGGAGAGTGCCTGGTAGTGTGTGTGTAAAGGTTGGAGAGTGCCTGGTAGTGTTTGTGTAAAGGTTGGAGAGTGTCTAGTGGGGTGTGTGTAAAGGATAGAGAGTGCCTGGTGATGAGTGTGTAAAGGATGGAGAGTGCCTGGTAGTGTGTGTGTAAAGGTTGGAGAGTGCCTAGTGGTGTGTGTGTAAAGTATTGGGAGTGCCTGGTGGTGTGTGTGTGTAAAGGATGGAGAGAGCCTGGTGTGTGTGTAAAGGTTGGAGAGTGCCTAGTGGTGTGTGTGTAAAGGTTGGAGAGTGCCTGGTGGTGTATTTGAAAAAGGTTGGAGAGTGCCTGGTGGTGTGTGTGTAAAGGTTGGAGAATGTCTGGTGGTGTGTGTGTAAACAGGATGGAGAGTGCCTAGTGGTGTGTGTGTAAAGGTTGGAGAGTGCATGGTGGTGTGTGTAAAAAGGATTGAGAGTGTCTGGTGGTGTGTGTGTAAACAGGATGGAGAGTGCCTAGTGGTGTGTGTGTGTAAAGGTTGGAGAGTTCCTGGTTGTGTGTAAAAAGGATGGAAAGTGAGTGGTGGTGGTGTGTGTAAAAAGGGATGGAGAGTGCCTAGTGACATGAGTGTTTAAAGGTTGGAGAGTGCCTGGTAGTGTGTGTGTAAAGGTTGGAGAGTGCCTGGTAGTGTGTGTGTAAAGGTTGGAGAGTGTCTGGTAGTGTTTGTGTAAAGGTTGGAGAGTGTCTAGTGGGGTGTGTGTAAAGGATAGAGAGTGCCTGGTGATGAGTGTGTAAAGGATGGAGAGTGCCTGGTAGTGTGTGTGTAAAGGTTGGAGAGTGCCTAGTGGTGTGTGTGTAAAGTATTGGGAGTGCCTGGTGGTGTGTGTGTAAAGGATGGAGAGAGCCTGGTGTGTGTGTGTAAAGGTTGGAGAGTGCCTAGTGGTGTGTGTGTAAAGGATGAAGAGTGCCTGGTGGTGTGTGTGTAAAGGATGGAGAGAGCCTGGTGTGTTTGTAAAGGTTGGAGAGTGCCTGGTGATGTGTGTGTAAAGGTTGGAGAGTGCCTGGTGTGTGTGTGTGTAAAGGTTGGAGAGTGCCTGGTAGTGTGTGTGTAAAGGTTGGAGAGTGCCTAGTGGGGTGTGTGTAAACGATAGAGAGAGCCTGGTGATGAGTGTAAAGGATGGAGAGTGCCTGGTGGTGTGTGTGTAAAGGTTGGAGAGTGTCTGGTGTGTGTGTGTAAAGGTTAGAGTGTGCCTGTTGGTGTATGTGTAAAGGTTGGAGTGTGTATGGTTGTTTGTGTGTAAAGGTTGAATAGTGCATAGTGGTACATTGTAGAGTACCTGGTGGTATGTGTAAAAAGGTTTGATAGTGCTTAGTGGTGTGTGTGTAAAGGTTGGAGAGTGCCTGGTGGTGTATTTGTAAAGGTTGGAGAGTGCCTGGTGGTGTGTGTGTAAAGGTTGGAGAGTGTCTGGTGGTGTGTGTGTAAACAGGATGGAGAGTGCCTAGTGGTGTGTGTGTAAAGGTTGGAGAGTGCCTGGTGGTGTGTGTAAAAAGGATTGAGAGTGTCTGGTGGTGTGTGTGTAAACAGGATGGAGAGTGCCTAGTGGTGTGTGTGTAAAGGTTGGAGAGTTCCTGGTTGTGTGTAAAAAGGATGGAAAGTGAGTGGTGGTTGTGTGTGTAAAAAGGGATGGAGAGTGCCTAGTGACATGAGTGTTTAAAGGTTGGAGAGTGCCTGGTAGTGTGTGTGTAAAGGTTGGAGAGTGCCTGGTAGTGTTTGTGTAAAGGTTGGAGAGTGTCTAGTGGGGTGTGTGTAAAGGATAGAGAGTGCCTGGTGATGAGTGTGTAAAGGATGGAGAGTGCCTGGTAGTGTGTGTGTAAAGGTTGGAGAGTGCCTAGTGGTGTGTGTGTAAAGTATTGGGAGTGCCTGGTGGTGTGTGTGTGTAAAGGATGGAGAGAGCCTGGTGTGTGTGTAAAGGTTGGAGAGTGCCTAGTGGTGTGTGTGTAAAGGATGAAGAGTGCCTGGTGGTGTGTGTGTAAAGGATGGAGAGAGCCTGGTGTGTGTGTAAAGGTTGGAGAGTGCCTGGTGATGTGTGTGTAAAGGTTGGAGAGTGCCTGGTGTGTGTGTGTAAAGGTTGAAGAGTGCCTGGTAGTGTATGTGTAAAGGTTGGAGAGTGCCTGGTAGTGTGTGTGTAAAGGTTGGAGAGTGCCTAGTGGGGTGTGTGTAAACGATAGAGAGAGCCTGGTGATGAGTGTAAAGGATGGAGAGTGCCTGGTGGTGTGTGTGTAAAGGTTGGAGAGTGCCTGGTGTGTGTGTAAAGGTTAGAGTGTGCCTGTTGGTGTATGTGTAAAGGTTGGAGTGTGTATGGTTGTTTGTGTGTAAAGGTTGAATAGTGCATAGTGGTACATTGTAGAGTACCTGGTGGTATGTGTAAAAAGGTTTGATAGTGCTTAGTGGTGTGTGTGTAAAGGTTGGAGAGTGCCTGGTGATGTATTTGTAATGGTTGGAGAGTGCCTGGTGGTGTGTGTGTAAACAGGATGGAGAGTGCCTAGTGGTGTGTGTGTAAAGGATTGAGAGTGCCTGGTGGTGTGTATGTAAAAAGGGATGGAGAGTGCCTGGTGTGTGTGTAGTGGCGTGTGTGTTTAAAGGTTGGAAAGTGCCTGGTAGTGTTTGTGTAAAGGTTGGAGAGTGCCTAGTGGTGTGTGTGTAAAGGTTGGAGAGTGCCTGGTGGTGTGTGTGTAAAGGATGGAGAGAGCCTGGTGTGTGTTTAAAGGTTGGAGAGTGCTTGGTGGTGTGTCTGTAAAGGTTGGAGAGTACCTGGTGGTGTGTGTGTAATGGTTGGAGAGTATCTGTTGGTGTGTGTGTAAAGGTTGGAGGGTGTATTGTTGTTTGTGTGCAAAGGTTGAATGGTGCCTAGTGGTACGTTGTAGAGTACCTGGTGGTATGTGTAAAAAGGTTTGATAGTGGTGTGTGTGTAAAGGTTGGAGAGTGTCTGGTGGTGTATTTGTAAAGGTTGGAGAGTGCATGGTGGTGTGTGTGTAAAGGTTGGAGAGTGTCTGGTGGTGTGTGTGTAAACAGGATGGAGAGTGCCTAGTGGTGTGTGTGTAAAGGTTGGAGAGTTGCTGGTGGTGTGTGTGTGTAAAGGATGGAGGGTGTATGGTTGTTTGTTTGTTAAGGTTGAATAGTGCCTAGTGGTACGTTGTTGAGTACCTGGTGGTATGTGTAAAAAGGTTTGATAGTGCTTAGTGGTGTGTGTGTAAAGGTTCGAGAGTGCCTGGTGGTGTGTGTGAAAAGGTTGGAGAGTGTCTGGTGGTGTGTGTGTAAACAGGATGGAGAGTGCCTAGTGGTGTGTGTGTGTGTGTGTAAAGGTTGGAGAGTGCCTGGTGGTGTATTTGTAAAGGTTGGAGAGTGCATGGTGGTGTGTGTGTAAAAGTTGGAGAGTGTCTGGTGGTGTGTGTGTGAACAGGATGGAGAGTGCCTAGTGGTGTGTGTGTGTGTGATGGTTAGAGAGTGCCTGGTGTGTGTGTAAAGGTTAGAGAGTGCCTGGTGGTGTGTATGTAAAGGATGGAGAGTGCCTAGTGGTGTGTGTGTAAAGGTTAGAGAGTTGCTGGTGGTGTGTGTGTGTAAAGGATGGAGGGTGTATGGTTGTTTGTTTGTTAAGGTTGAATAGTGCCTAGTGGTACGTTGTTGAGTACCTGGTGGTATGTGTAAAAAGGTTTGATAGTGCTTAGTGGTGTGTGTGTAAAGGTTCGAGAGTGCCTGGTGGTGTGTGTGAAAAGGTTGGAGAGTGTCTGGTGGTGTGTGTGTAAACAGGATGGAGAGTGCCTAGTGGTGTGTGTGTGTGTGTAAAGGTTGGAGAGTGCCTGGTGGTGTATTTGTAAAGGTTGGAGAGTGCATGGTGGTGTGTGTGTAAAAGTTGGAGAGTGTCTGGTGGTGTGTGTGTGAACAGGATGGAGAGTGCCTAGTGGTGTGTGTGTAAAGGTTGGAGAGTGCCTGGTGGTGTGTGTAAAAAGGATTGAGAGTGCCTGGTGGTGTGTGTGTAAACAGGATGGAGAGTGCCTAGTGGTGTGTGTGTGTGTGTGTAAAGGTTGGAGAGTGTCTGGTGGTGTGTGTAAAAAGGATGGAAAGTGAGTGGTGTTGTGTGTGTAAAAAGGGATGGAGAGTGATTAGTGACATGTGTGTTTAAAGGTTGGAGAGTGCCCGGTGATGAGTGTGTAAAGGATGGAGAGTGCCTGGTAGTGTGTGTGTAAAGGTTGGAGAGTGTCTAGTGGGGTGTGTGTAAAGGATAGAGAGTGCCTGGTGATGAGTGTGTAAAGGATGGAGAGTTTCTGGTAGTGTGTGTGTAAAGGTTGGAGAGTGCCTGGTGGTGTGTGTGTAAAGGTTGGAGAGTGCCTGGTGGTGTGTGTAAAAAGGATTGAGAGTGCCTGGTGGTGTGTGTGTAAACAGGATGGAGAGTGCCTAGTGGTGTGTATGTGTAAAGGTTGGAGAGTGCCTTGTGGTGTGTGTAAAAAGGATGGAAATGTGACTGGTGGTGTGTGTGTAAAAAGGGATGGAGAGTGCCTAGTGACATGTGTGTTTAAAGGTTGGTGAGTGCCCGGTGATGAGTGTGTAAAGGATGTAGAGTGTCTGGTAGTGTGTGTGTAAAGGTTGGAGAGTGTCTAGTGGTGTGTGTGTAAAGTATTGGGAGTGCCTGGTGGTGTGTGTGTAAAGGATGGAGAGAGCCTGGTGTGTGTGTAAAGGTTGGAGAGTGCCTAGTGGTGTGTGTGTGTAAAGGATGGAGAGTGCCTGGTGGTGTGTGTGTAAAGGATGGAGAGAGCCTGGTGTGTGTGTAAAGGTTGGAGAGTGCCTGGTGGTGTGTGTGTAATGGTTGGAGAGTGTCTGTTGGTGTGTGTGTAAAGGTTGGAGGGTGTATGGTTGTTTGCGTGTAAAGGTTGAATGGTGCCTAGTGGTACGTTGTAGAGTACCTGGTGGTATGTGTAAAAAGGTTTGATAGTGGTGTGTGTGTAAAGGTTGGAGAGTGCCTGGTGGTGTATTTGTAAAGGTTTGAGAGTGCATGGTGGTGTGTGTGTAAAGGTTGGAGAGTGTCTGGTGGTGTGTGTGTAAAGGTTGGAGAGTGCCTGGTGGTGTGTGTAAAAAGGATTGAGAGTGCCTGGTGGTGTGTGTTTAAAGGTTGGAGAGTTCCCGGTGATGAGTGTGTAAAGGATGGAGGGTGCCTGGTAGTGTGTGTGTAAAGGTTGGAGAGTGTCTAGTGTGGTGTGTGTAAAGGATAGAGAGTGCCTGGTGATGAGTGTGTAAAGGATGGAGAGTGCCTGGTAGTGTGTGTGTGTGTAAAGGTTGGAGAGTGCCTGGTGGTGTGTGTGTAAAGGTTGGAGAGTGCCTGGTGGTGTGTGTAAAAAGGATTGAGAGTGCCTGGTGGTGTGTGTGTAAACAGGATGGAGAGTGCCTAGTGTTGTGTATGTGTAAAGGTTGGAGAGTGCCTGGTGGTGTGTGTAAAAAGGATGGAAAGTGACTGGTGGTGTGTGTGTAAAAAGGGATGGAGAGTGCCTAGTGACATGTGTGTTTAAAGGTTGGAGAGTGCCCGGTGATGAGTGTGTAAAGGATGGAGAGTGCCTGGTAGTGTGTGTGTAAAGGTTGGAGAGTGTCTAGTGTTGTGTGTGTAAAGTATTGGGAGTGCCTGGTGGTGTGTGTGTAAAGGATGGAGAGAGCCTGGTGTGTGTGTAAAGGTTGAAGAGTGCCTAGTGGTATGTGTGTAAAGGATGAAGAGAGCCTGGTGTGTGTGTAAAGGTTGGAGAGTGCCTGGTGGTTTGTGTGTAAAGGTTGGAGAGTGCCTGGTGTGTGTGTGAAGGTTGGAGAGTGCCTGGTGTGTGTAAAGGTTGGAAAGTGCCTGGTGTGTGTGTGTAAAGGTTGGAGAGTGCCTGGTGTGTGTGTGTAAAGGTTGGCGAGTTCCTGGTGTCTGTGTGTAAAGGTTGGCGAGTGCCTGGTGTGTGTGTGTAATGGTTGGTGAGTGCCTGTTGTGTGTGTGTGTGTGTGTGTGTGTAAAGGTTGGAGAGTGTTTGGGATAGTGATTAGACTGTAAGTAAGGAGGGGAATAATGCACACCTTATAAAACTATATCCCAATGTTTTATAGAAATAAGCTGAGGTGGAGGTAGGTGGCGCAAATGAATGCTAATTCCCTGTGACTACGTGTTACTATCCTGATATACTTGGTTATATAAGTATCGCTTCAAGTTTAAATAGCCTAAATTGCTACGTAATAAAATTCTATTTGTGTGACTGCGTATTAATAATATACTCCTTACATAAAATAAATGCCAATATGCTGATGATAATAAAACAATTTATTAAATCTTAAAATATATATGTATACACTTTACACAATATTGACACCGGTGTCAGAAGATACGTGAATTTACGTGAATTTTAAAAGAAATATAAAATACTTCGAAGTATTAAATACATAAAATGACGATAGAAATATAAAATGATAAAAGGATATTAATACATTGAAGTAATTTTATGCCACATTGAGTTACAGTGTTATTGACATTCGGTCTAAAAACGTTTTAACCTTACAGTTTAGGCCGGGTATGCGTGATGGTTCACTATATTATATTATTGCGGATAGTGCTGTATTTTATTACGCTTTATAGTACCTTTAAGTGTATCCGTCTGATGACACTTTGTGCGTTGGAGAATACTGCGGTTAAATATATGCCGCTGTTTGATTCTCTTTAGTGTATCCGTCTGATGACACTATTTTTGTTGGAGAATGCTGCGGTTAAATATATGCCGCTGTTTGATTCCCTTAATTCCTAGGTGAGTCGTGATGTATGAGCGTTCTAGCGGTTAAATATATGCCGCTGTGATGACTTATTGCAGTCTAAGTTCCACCTGCAGTAAGCGAAGGATGATGATAATCTTCGTGGTGATTCACACTGACGTGTGAATATTTCCTGCGGTTCCCGTGACCGCTTAATGTGTTGTCGGTCAGTGACCGATTTAGCTCTTTAAAGGATGTTGGTTCCTGATACTTTGTTCCTGAGGTGTGGGATCTTTGCCGCTTCAGTTGTTTATTCTTCTGCCTCCGTTTGCTGCCGGTCAGTGACCGGTCCGGCTGAGTTCTTTGAAGTTTTTGGATGGAGGTGCTGCTCTTGTGTCCTGCAAATCCGTGTGAGGGTGATCGGGTATCAACGCGTTTCGGCTTCCAAGCCTTTTTCAAGATACCTGATGAGTAGATTGGCCAGCTATTTATACCTGTTTCGGTTAACTGTTAGACTGCCAGTAAGAAATTATTGTAATTTTCGCTTCTAGTCAGTTTTAGCGTCGTTATGAATTGGTTCTGGGTAAATTATCTTATATACAAATTCGTGCTTTATCATTTGTGGATCTTCAATTTATTATTGTGCACGATATTGCAACTTGGCTATAAGGAGTATGTTATTAAACATATATCTAAATTTTGGGAAATATTCCATACAGACACAATTTTTTAGAAATTTTATACTTTGTGGTCTGTGAAAATACATTTATTGTTGTGCACACTTGGATATGGGTTAATGCGTACCTTAGATATTTCTGGCTATACGCTAGTTTGTTTTGAGGCGTAAAAAATCATTATTGGCGTAAACTTTAACTTTGGGTAAAATTTAAAGGTAAAATTTAAAGGTAAAATTATGGGTAAGGTTTAAATATGATATTTAGTGTTTTGAAAATTGTTTTAGGGTTGTGGTTATGGGTCGACCAACTATTCTATGGTGTAGATTGTTGCTTTATTAACTTATGCATATTTTACATATCATGAGTTTGTTGGTCAGAAGTTATAACACCTGGAATTTCTAATGTGTGACTTATTCTTAGTGGACGGGTTCTAACATATATGTATCCCTAACTAAAACTGTTGTTTGATTGTGGAATTGGTACATCATTGACTCCAGGTTTGGAGTATTGGATCGTATAGCGATGAACTGGTTTTTATAGCTATGGACTAGTACATCATTAATTTTGCGTCTGGAGTGTTTGGAAGTGTCTTTTATATTATTTTCGTATGTCTAATAAATTATTAGACATCTTGAATATGGTTATTCCTTGATGTGTTTAATATATGACTATTGTGTAATCCTGATGTAGTTAAGGTCCATAGATAATTTGGTTTGGGGTGTACTACAGGATGGCGTTTAAGTCCATTTCACTGTTTAGACCTTTTGGGTGTAGAGTACCCATTTCGAATATTAATTTGGCTTCTTGGTGTAAAAGTTTTTTCCCTAGATTGCCTACTCTGCTGTCTGGTTTAATCTTTTTAATGCCCCAAAATAACATTTCATTTGGGTTTCCTTTATGGCATGTTTTGAAGTGTGCGTATAATTTTGTGTTATCTCTTTCTTTTTCAATATTTAGGATGAGAGAACACATCCTAAATATTGAAAAAGAAAGAGATAACACAAAATTATACGCACACTTCAAAACATGCCATAAAGGAAATCCAAATGAAATGTTATTTTGGGGCATTAAAAAGATTAAACCAGACAGCAGAGGAGGCAATCTAGGGAAAAAACTTTTACACCAAGAAGCCAAATTAATATTCGAAATGGGTACTCTACACCCAAAAGGTCTAAACAGTGAAATGGACTTAAACGCCATCCTGTAGTACACCCCAAACCAAATTATCTATGGACCTTAACTACATCAGGATTACACAATAGTCATATATTAAACACATCAAGGAATAACCATATTCAAGATGTCTAATAATTTATTAGACATACGAAAATAATATAAAAGACACTTCCAAACACTCCAGACGCAAAATTAATGATGTACTAGTCCATAGCTATAAAAACCAGTTCATCGCTATACGATCCAATACTCCAAACCTGGAGTCAATGATGTACCAATTCCACAATCAAACAACAGTTTTAGTTAGGGATACATATATGTTAGAACCCGTCCACTAAGAATAAGTCACACATTAGAAATTCCAGGTGTTATAACTTCTGACCAACAAACTCATGATATGTAAAATATGCATAAGTTAATAAAGCAACAATCTACACCATAGAATAGTTGGTCGACCCATAACCACAACCCTAAAACAATTTTCAAAACACTAAATATCATATTTAAACCCTACCCATAATTTTACCTTTAAATTTTACCTTTAAATTTTACCCAAAGTTAAAGTTTACGCCAATAATGATTTTTTACGCCTCAAAACAAACTAGCGTATAGCCAGAAATATCTAAGGTACGCATTAACCCATATCCAAGTGTGCACAACAATAAATGTATTTTCACAGACCACAAAGTATAAAATTTCTAAAAAATTGTGTCTGTATGGAATATTTCCCAAAATTTAGATATATGTTTAATAACATACTCCTTATAGCCAAGTTGCAATATTGTGCACAATAATAAATTGAAGATCCACAAATGATAAAGCACGAATTTGTATATAAGATAATTTACCCAGAACCAATTCATAACAACGCTAAAACTGACTAGAAGCGAAAATTACAATAATTTCTTACTGGCAGTCTAACAGTTAACCGAAACAGGTATAAATAGCTGGCCAATCTACTCATCAGGTATCTTGAAAAAGGCTTGGAAGCCGAAACGCGTTGATACCCGATCACCCTCACACGGATTTGCAGGACACAAGAGCAGCACCTCCATCCAAAAACTTCAAAGAACTCAGCCGGACCGGTCACTGACCGGCAGCAAACGGAGGCAGAAGAATAAACAACTGAAGCGGCAAAGATCCCACACCTCAGGAACAAAGTATCAGGAACCAACATCCTTTAAAGAGCTAAATCGGTCACTGACCGACAACACATTAAGCGGTCACGGGAACCGCAGGAAATATTCACACGTCAGTGTGAATCACCACGAAGATTATCATCATCCTTCGCTTACTGCAGGTGGAACTTAGACTGCAATAAGTCATCACAGCGGCATATATTTAACCGCTAGAACGCTCATACATCACGACTCACCTAGGAATTAAGGGAATCAAACAGCGGCATATATTTAACCGCAGCATTCTCCAACAAAAATAGTGTCATCAGACGGATACACTAAAGAGAATCAAACAGCGGCATATATTTAACCGCAGTATTCTCCAACGCACAAAGTGTCATCAGACGGATACACTTAAAGGTACTATAAAGCGTAATAAAATACAGCACTATCCGCAATAATATAATATAGTGAACCATCACGCATACCCGGCCTAAACTGTAAGGTTAAAACGTTTTTAGACCGAATGTCAATAACACTGTAACTCAATGTGGCATAAAATTACTTCAATGTATTAATATCCTTTTATCATTTTATATTTCTATCGTCATTTTATGTATTTAATACTTCGAAGTATTTTATATTTCTTTTAAAATTCACGTAAATTCACGTATCTTCTGACACCGGTGTCAATATTGTGTAAAGTGTATACATATATATTTTAAGATTTAATAAATTGTTTTATTATCATCAGCATATTGGCATTTATTTTATGTAAGGAGTATATTATTAATACGCAGTCACACAAATAGAATTTTATTACGTAGCAATTTAGGCTATTTAAACTTGAAGCGATACTTATATAACCAAGTATATCAGGATAGTAACACGTAGTCACAGGGAATTAGCATTCATTTGCGCCACCTACCTCCACCTCAGCTTAAAGGTTGGAGAGTGCCTGGTGTGTGTGTAAAGATTGGAGAGTGCCTGGTGTGTGTGTAAAGGTTGGAGAGTGCCTAGTGGTGTGTGTGTGTAAAGGTTGGCGAATGCCTGGTGTGTGTGTGTGTAAGGGATGGAGAGTGCTTAGTGGTGTGTGTGTAAAGGTTGGAGAGTGGCTGGTGTGTGTGTGTAAAGGTTGGAGAGTACCTGGTGTGTGTGTGTGTAAAGGTTAGAGAGTGCCTGGTGTGTGTGTGTAAAGGTTGGAGAGTGCCTGGTGTGTGTGTGTAAAGGTTGGAGAGTGCCTGGTGTGTGTGTAAAGGTTGGAGAGTGCCTGGTGTGTGTGTGTAAAGGTTGGAGAGTGCCTGGTGTGTGTGTAAAGGTTGGAGAGTGCCTAGTGGTGTGTGTGTAAAGGTTGGCGAGTGCCTGGTGTGTTTGTGTAAAGGATGGAAAGTGCCTAGTGGTGTGTGTATAAAGGTTGGCGAGTGCCTGGTGTGTGTGTGTAAAGGATGGAGAGTGCCTAGTGGTGTGTGTGTAAAGGTTGGCGAGTGCCTGGTGTGTGTGTGTAAAGGTTGGAGAGTGCCTGGTGTGTGTGTGAAAAGGATGGAGAGTGCCTAGTGGTGTGTGTAAAAAGGATGGAAAGTGACTGGTGGTGTGTGTGTAAAAAGGGATGGAGAGTGCCTAGAGACATGTGTGTTTAAAGGTTGGAGAGTTCCCGGTGATGAGTGTGTAAAGGATGGAGGGTGCCTGGTAGTGTGTGTGTAAAGGTTGGAGAGTGTCTAGTGTGGTGTGTGTAAAGGATAGAGAGTGCCTGGTGATGAGTGTGTAAAGGATGGAGAGTGCCTGGTAGTGTGTGTGTGTGTAAAGGTTGGAGAGTGCCTGGTGGTGTGTGTGTAAAGGTTGGAGAGTGCCTGGTGGTGTGTGTAAAAAGGATTGAGAGTGCCTGGTGGTGTGTGTGTAAACAGGATGGAGAGTGCCTAGTGGTGTGTATGTGTAAAGGTTGGAGAGTGCCTGGTGGTGTGTGTAAAAAGGATGGAAAGTGACTGGTGGTGTGTGTGTAAAAAGGGATGGAGAGTGCCTAGTGACATGTGTGTTTAAAGGTTGGAGAGTGCCCGGTGATGAGTGTGTAAAGGATGGAGAGTGCCTGGTAGTGTGTGTGTAAAGGTTGGAGAGTGTCTAGTGTTGTGTGTGTAAAGTATTGGGAGTGCCTGGTGGTGTGTGTGTAAAGGATGGAGAGAGCCTGGTGTGTGTGTAAAGGTTGAAGAGTGCCTAGTGGTATGTGTGTAAAGGATGAAGAGAGCCTGGTGTGTGTGTAAAGGTTGGAGAGTGCCTGGTGGTTTGTGTGTAAAGGTTGGAGAGTGCCTGGTGTGTGTGTGAAGGTTGGAGAGTGCCTGGTGTGTGTAAAGGTTGGAAAGTGCCTGGTGTGTGTGTGTAAAGGTTGGAGAGTGCCTGGTGTGTGTGTGTAAAGGTTGGCGAGTTCCTGGTGTCTGTGTGTAAAGGTTGGCGAGTGCCTGGTGTGTGTGTGTAATGGTTGGTGAGTGCCTGTTGTGTGTGTGTGTGTGTGTGTGTGTAAAGGTTGGAGAGTGCCTGGTGTGTGTGTGTGTAAAGGTTGGAGAGTGCCTGGTGTGTGTGTAAAGATTGGAGAGGGCCTGGTGTGTGTGTAAAGGTTGGAGAGTGCCTAGTGGTGTGTGTGTGTAAAGGTTGGCGAATGCCTGGTGTGTGTGTGTGTAAGGGATGGAGAGTGCTTAGTGGTGTGTGTGTAAAGGTTGGAGAGTGGCTGGTGTGTGTGTGTAAAGGTTGGAGAGTACCTGGTGTGTGTGTGTGTAAAGGTTAGAGAGTGCCTGGTGTGTGTGTGTAAAGGTTGGAGAGTGCCTGGTGTGTGTGTAAAGGTTGGAGAGTGCCTGGTGTGTGTGTGTAAAGGTTAGAGAGTGCCTGGTGTGTGTGTAAAGGTTGGCGAGTGCCTGGTGTGTTTGTGTAAAGGATGGAAAGTGCCTAGTGGTGTGTGTATAAATGTTGGCGAGTGCCTGGTGTGTGTGTGTAAAGGTTGGAGAGTGCCTGGTGTGTGTGTGAAAAGGATGGAGAGTGCCTAGTGGTGTGTGTATAAAGGTTGGCGAGTGCCTGGTGTGTGTGTGTAAAGGATGGCGAGTGCCTGCTGTTTGTAAAGGTTGACGAGTGCCTGGTGTGTGTGTGTAAAGGTTGGAGAGTGCCTGCCTGGTGTGTGTGTGAGTAAAGGTTGGAGAGTGCCTGGTGTGTGTATAAAGGTTGATGAGTGCCTGGTGTGTTGTGTGCAAAGGTTGACGAGTGCCTGGTGTGTGTGTGTAAAGATTGGAGAGTGCCTGCCTGGTGTGTGTGTGTGTAAAGGTTGGAGAGTGCCTGGTGTGTGTGTAAAGGTTGACGAGTGCCTGGTGTGTTGTGTGTAAAGGTTGACGAGTGCCTTGTGTGTGTGTGTGTGTAAAGGTTGGAGAGTGCCTGGTGTGTGTGTAAAGGTTGACGAGTGCCTGGTGTGTTGTGTGTAAAGGTTGACGAGTGCCTGGTGTGTGTGTGTGTGTGTGTGTGTAAAGGTTGACGAGTGCCTGGTGTGTGTGTGTAAAGGTTGGTGAGTGCCTGTTGTGTGTGTGTGTGTGTGTGTAAAGGTTGGAGAGTGCCTGGTGTGTGTGTGTGTAAAGGTTGGAGAGTGCCTGGTGTGTGTGTAAAGATTGGAGAGGGCCTGGTGTGTGTGTAAAGGTTGGAGAGTGCCTAGTGGTGTGTGTGTGTAAAGGTTGGCGAATGCCTGGTGTGTGTGTGTGTAAGGGATGGAGAGTGCTTAGTGGTGTGTGTGTAAAGGTTGGAGAGTGGCTGGTGTGTGTGTGTAAAGGTTGGAGAGTACCTGGTGTGTGTGTGTGTAAAGGTTAGAGAGTGCCTGGTGTGTGTGTGTAAAGGTTGGAGAGTGCCTGGTGTGTGTGTAAAGGTTGGAGAGTGCCTGGTGTGTGTGTGTAAAGGTTAGAGAGTGCCTGGTGTGTGTGTAAAGGTTGGCGAGTGCCTGGTGTGTTTGTGTAAAGGATGGAAAGTGCCTAGTGGTGTGTGTATAAATGTTGGCGAGTGCCTGGTGTGTGTGTGTAAAGGTTGGAGAGTGCCTGGTGTGTGTGTGAAAAGGATGGAGAGTGCCTAGTGGTGTGTGTATAAAGGTTGGCGAGTGCCTGGTGTGTGTGTGTAAAGGATGGCGAGTGCCTGCTGTTTGTAAAGGTTGACGAGTGCCTGGTGTGTGTGTGTAAAGGTTGGAGAGTGCCTGCCTGGTGTGTGTGTGAGTAAAGGTTGGAGAGTGCCTGGTGTGTGTATAAAGGTTGATGAGTGCCTGGTGTGTTGTGTGCAAAGGTTGACGAGTGCCTGGTGTGTGTGTGTAAAGATTGGAGAGTGCCTGCCTGGTGTGTGTGTGTGTAAAGGTTGGAGAGTGCCTGGTGTGTGTGTAAAGGTTGACGAGTGCCTGGTGTGTTGTGTGTAAAGGTTGACGAGTGCCTTGTGTGTGTGTGTGTGTAAAGGTTGGAGAGTGCCTGGTGTGTGTGTAAAGGTTGACGAGTGCCTGGTGTGTTGTGTGTAAAGGTTGACGAGTGCCTGGTGTGTGTGTGTGTGTGTGTAAAGGTTGACGAGTGCCTGGTGTGTGTGTGTAAAGGTTGGAGAGTGCCTGATGTGTGTGTAAAGGTTGACGAGTGCCTGGTGTGTTGTGTGTAAAGGTTGGCGAGTGCCTGGTGTGTGTGTGTAAGGGATGGAGAGTGCTTAGTGGTGTGTGTGTAAAGGTTGGAGAGTGGCTGGTGTGTGTGTGTGTAAAGGTTGGAGAGTACCTGGTGTGTGTGTGTAAAGGTTAGAGAGTTCCTGGTGTGTGTGTGTAAAGGTTGGAGAGTGCCTGGTATGTGTGTAAAGGTTGGAGAGTGCCTGGTGTGTGTGTGTAAAGGTTGGAGAGTGCCTGGTGTGTGTGTAAAGGTTGGAGAGTGCCTAGTGGTGTGTGTGTAAAGGTTGGCGAGTGCCTGGTGTGTGTGTGTAAAGGATGGAGAGTGCCTAGTGGTGTGTGTATAAAGTTTGGCGAATGCCTGGTGTGTGTGTGTAAAGGATGGAGAGTGCCTAGTGGTGTGTGTGTAAAGGTTGGCGAGTGCCTGGTGTGTGTGTGTAAAGGTTGGAGAGTGCCTGGTATGTGTGTGTGTGTGTAAATGTTGGAGAGTGCCTGGTGTGTGTGTGTAAAGGATGGAGAGTGCCTAGTGGTGTGTGTATAAAGGTTGGCAAGTGCCTGGTGTGTGTGTGTAAAGGATGGCGAGTGCCTGGTGTGTGTAAAGGTTGACGAGTGCCTGGTGTGTGTGTGTAAAGGTTTGAGAGTGCCTGCCTGGTGTGTGTGTGAGTAAAGGTTTGTAGAGTGCCTAGTGTGTGTGTAAAGGTTGACGAGTGCCTGGTGTGTGTGTGTAAAGGTTGGAGAGTGCCTGCCTGGTGTGTGTGTGTGTAAAGGTTGGAGAGTGCCTGGTGTGTGTGTGTAAAGGTTGGAGAGTACCTGCCTGGTGTGTGTGTGAGTAAAGGTTGACGAGTGCCTGGTGTGTTGTGTGCAAAGGTTGACGAGTGCCTGGTGTGTGTGTGTAAAGGTTGGAGAATGCCTGCCTGTTGTGTGTGTGTGTAAAGGTTGGAGAGTGCCTGGTGTGTGTGTAAAGGTTGACGAGTGCCTGGTGTGTTGTGTGTAAAGGTTGACGAGTGCCTTGTGTGTGTGTGTTTGTAAAGGTTGGAGAGTGCCTGGTGTGTGTGTAAAGGTTGACGAGTGCCTGGTGTGTTGTGTGTAAAGGTTGACGAGTGCCTGGTGTGTGTGTGTGTGTGTGTGTGTAAAGGTTGACGAGTGCCTGGTGTGTGTGTGTGTGTGTAAAGGTTGGAGAGTGTCTGGTGTGTGTGTAAAGGTTGACGAGTGCCTGGTGTGTTGTGTGTAAAGGTTGGCGAGTGCCTGGTGTGTGTGTGTAAGGGATGGAGAGTGCTTAGTGGTGTGTGTGTAAAGGTTGGAGAGTGGCTGGTGTGTGTGTGTAAAGGTTGGAGAGTACCTGGTGTGTGTGTGTGTAAAGGTTAGAGAGTGCCTGGTGTGTGTGTGTAAAGGTTGGAGAGTGCCTGGTGTGTGTGTAAAGGTTGGAGAGTGCCTGGTGTGTGTGTGTAAAGGTTGGAGAGTGCCTGGTGTGTGTGTAAAGGTTGGAGAGTGCCTAGTGGTGTGTGTGTAAAGGTTGGCGAGTGCCTGGTGTGTGTAAAGGATGGAGAGTGCCTAGTGGTGTGTGTATAAAGTTTGGCAAGTGCCTGGTGTGTGTGTGTAAAGGATGGAGAGTGCCTAGTGGTGTGTGTGTAAAGGTTGGCGAGTGCCTGGTGTGTGTGTGTAAAGGTTGGAGAGTGCCTGGTATGTGTGTGTGTGTGTAAAGGTTGGAGAGTGCCTGGTGTGTGTGTGTAAAGGATGGAGAGTGCCTAGTGGTGTGTGTATAAAGGTTGGCAAATGCCTGGTGTGTGTGTGTAAAGGATGGCGAGTGCCTGGTGTGTGTAAAGGTTGACGAGTGCCTGGTGTGTGTGTGTAAAGGTTGGAGAGTGCCTGCCTGGTGTGTGTGTGAGTAAAGGTTGGAGAGTGCCTAGTGTGTGTGTAAAGGTTGACGAGTGCCTGGTGTGTGTGTGTAAAGGTTGGCAAGTGCCTGGTGTGTGTGTGTAAAGGATGGCGAGTGCCTGGTGTGTGTAAAGGTTGACGAGTGCCTGGTGTGTATGTGTAAAGGTTGGAGAGTGCCTGCCTGGTGTGTGTGTGTAAGGGAAACTGTGCCTTTAATTCATTCTACCTGTTAATTGGGTAAATCCCCTTTAAATAGCAAGAACAATTAAGCATCATTGCTTAGTTATTCTAATTCGTTTCTACGAACACCTGAGTGCCAAGTCTCTTTTCCAAGTTCAGTAAGCTGAATCTCTCATCTCTGCACGACTAAGCTGTGTCATTACCAGCTCCACTACAGGACAGGATTCCTCACTTACCTTCCTTCAACTTACTGGAGATTGAGTATTTCGACCTGGCAAGCTGTACTTTACTCCTAATCCTTAAACAGCAAGTATTTACATTTTACTTTGTTTATTGCCTTCCATGCAGTATTGAACTACATTTCCCAGAAGGCCTCTGGACTAAAACCGGAACTTCCTGTTAAACACAAACCAGTGTCTCACAGCACAGCTCAATACCAGAGTGCTGACAGGTAAAAGGGATAACTCTCTGCTGGGGAATAAGGTATCAAATTGAGACATTAACAACTATCTTTGCCTAATACATTTCTGGGAAACTGAAAGCATTTCAACATCTCTGCTTTATCGATGTATTGTGGAACTGTTTAATAAGACTACTAAACATTTATAGTTTATAATATTCTGTGATAATCAAACAATATATCTGCTTATAATTGTTCTCCTCAGTTGTTTTTCACAAAAGGATAGCTAAGTTAAATTTCCTTTCATTCCTGATATTTGATACTCTGAATTCCACATCTATTTGCCATTTCTTTTTCTTTAATAAACTCTATTAGAACCACATTAGTTTTGGTTCTTATGACACAATCATTCTATATTAACTCACTGCTGTATCAGATTGCCTTAAAGAAATTGGGTACTCATTACTAGCAGTGATACAAACATATTATAATATCTGTATTTTGTGTTCCTTTATTGGATATTCCTTACATAATAACTAAGCCTAAAAGATGGAACTGGAACCAACAGATATCCCACAAATCGTTTATAACCTATCACAGAAAGTTGATCAACTTGCACAAGCAGTCCATGATGTGCAAATTGAGAATCAATCTTTAAGAGCTATTTTAAGGGATTCTATAAGTCTTAGATCAACACAACAGGAGAATACCCCAGAACCCCAGGTTATGTTACCAGAACCCTTTTCTGGAAACCGTAAACTCTATAGACAGTTTAAAAATTCCTGTCAACTCTTGTTTCAATAAAAACCCAGAACATACCTAACTGAGAGGGTTAAGGTTCTGAGTATTATTTCATTCATGAAAGGTGAACCCCGCTCTTGGGCGGATAATCTATGTGAGACAGAAGATCCACTATTGGGTTCACTAGAAGAATTTTTTGAAGCTCTTGATAACCTATATCAAGATAAAGATGTACAATTAACTGCAGAATCCTCCATGAGGAATCTTAAACAGGGTAAGAGGCCAGTCGAGGACTATGTCGCTGACTTTAAGCTATATGCATCTGACTCCCAATGGAGCCAAGTTGCACTTCGCAACCAGTTCAGACTTGGTCTTGCTGATAGTCTCAAGGATGAGCTTGCCAGAGTTGAATTACCTAAATCTCTAGAAGCATTAATGAGAACAGCCACACTGTTAGATCGCAGACTACGTGAAAGACGTGCTGAACAATTTAACTCTGATATTCGTCCGAAAGTTTATTCAGGACAAAGCTCACGTGACCTACCTACAACCTCAAAAGCGGCTGAACAACCTATGGAGATAGGTATAGCACGAGGACCGCTCACACCTGAAGAAAGACTTCGACTAGGATTAAATCCTTATGTATGTACTGTGCCAACCCACAACATACCGTCCATGATTGTCCTATCCTCCAAAAGAATAAACGCAGTATGTCTGGTTATATTTGTACTACAATATTGACTGTACATAACCCAGCTTATTTCACTCTATCCCTCTCTCTACAGTGGGATCAAAGACATCTGACGATTGACGGGATTATAGATTCAGGAGCCTACGGCAACTTTATTGATTTGCAAATTGTTAAATCTAATAAAATCCTCCTTATTCGCAAAACAAAACCTATCTGTGTCCGTGTGATTGATGGTTCACCCATAACTACAGGTCCTGTTACACATCAAACCATACCCATTCACATGTCCTCATTTGGTCATAGCGAATTCATTTCATTTGATGTTTTACCCTCTCCAAACTATCCTGTAGTATTAGGAATTAACTGGTTGCAACAACACAATCCACTTATACAATGGTTACCTGCACATATTAAGTTTAACTCACAATTCTGTATTGAACATTGCACCAATAACCAAACTTGTCTAAATATTGAGTCATCAGAATCTCCAATTCCTACGGAGTATTCTAACTTCAAGGATGTATTTAGCAAGACTGAAGCTGAAAACCTACCACCACATAGACAGTACGACTGTCCCATCGATTTACAGCCCGGAGCAGCCATCCCATATGGACACCTTTATCCACTCAGTCAGCCGGAACTTGAGCATCTCAAGGCTTACCTGGAAGAAAACCTCAGGAAGGGGTTTATTAGACCATCTACTTCCCCAGCAGGAGCTGGCATTTTCTTCATGCGCAATAAGGATTCATCTATCAGACCTATCATCGATTACCGACAATTAAATAAAGTAACGATCAATAATCGCTATCCGCTACCGCTTATACCAGAGCTCATTGAGCGTCTGTCAGAAGCCACCATATACACCAAATTGGATTTAAGAGGAGCCTACAACCTCATCAGGATTAAAGAAGGGCATGAGTGGCTAACTGCTTTTAGAACCCGATATGGCTTATATGAATACCTCGTTATGCCATTTGGGTTGTGTAACGCCCCTGCCACATTTCAGCACTTTATTAATGATATTTTTCACGATCTCTTGGATACTAGTGTTGTTATATACTTGGACAACATCTTAATTTATTCAAAGAATTATACTGATCACGTAGATCATGTAACAGAAGTACTCCGACGATTAAGATTACACAAACTATATGCGAAACCTGAAAAATGTTTGTTCCATACTGACAAAGTAACTTTCCTGGGATATAATTTATCCCCAACAGGCATTGAAATGCAACAAGAAAAGGTTGAGGCTGTTTCCAATTGGGAAATACCTAAGACCAGGAAAGACCTTCAGAGATTCCTGGGTTTCTCAAATTATTATAGGAAGTTTATTAGAGATTTCTCAAAAGTTGCTAAACCTCTAACAAAGTTGACTAGTATATCTATTCCATTTCAATGGACTTCAGAAGCTGATGTAGCGTTTAACACCTTAAAAAGCCTTTTTACTACAGCACCTATTCTGACATTTCCAAATCCTTCATTCTACTATATCTTAGAAGTCGATTCCTCTGACTTCGCAATTGGGGCTGTATTATCCCAACAAAAGGATCTCATTAGTCCCTTACACCCCATCTCTTATTATTCCAAAGTTATGACACCAGCAGAGAGGAATTATCCGATCGGAGACAAAGAACTTCTTGCTATAAAACAGGCTCTTGAATACTGGAGACATCTTTTAGAAGGAACAATACACCCTATCAAGATTTACACTGACCATAAAAACCTCCAATATTTACAATCAAACAAAACATTATCCGCAAGACAAGTTCGTTGGAGCCTCTACTTTTCTAGATTCTCTTTTAACATTATTTATAGACCAGCAAATAGAAATGGGAAGGCGGACGCGCTTTCAAGGTTACCTCAGAAACCTGAACCCCAAAACTATCCAACAGAGATTATTCCTAAACACCATTTCATTGGTCTCACTGACACCTTTATGTCAGAACTAAAAAGGCATACCAGTCAAGAGACCGAACAAGATCACTCAACACATCAAATCAAGTCTGGGATTTACTATCACAAAGGGAGAATCTATGTACCTGTTTCACTGAGAACAAAACTTCTACAGATCCATCATGATACTCCCCTTTCGGGACACCCTGGAATCCAACGTACTCTAGAGTTACTAAAAAGGTCTTTTTGGTGGCCAAAGATGAGAGAGAGCGTTCAACAACACATTCAAACTTGCATTATATGCAACACATCCAAACCAGAGAGAAAACCTCCTTATGGGTTACTCATGTCACTCCCTATACCCACCAAACCATGGCAACATCTATCGATGGACTTTATCGTTGACTTACCTCCATCAAAAAATCAAACTACGATTTTTGTGGTAGTAGACATTTTCACAAAAATGGCCCATTTCCTACCTTTCCACAAATTGCCAACATCCGCTGAAACATCTCAATTGTTCTTAGACAACATAGTAAAACTTCACGGAATACCTTCTATCCTCACAACAGATAGAGGAACACAGTTCACCTCTAGGTTTTGGTCAAAATTATGTGATCTCACTCAAATAGATCATAGATTTTCTACCTCATTCCATCCACAAACAAATGGCCAGGCAGAACGCGTGAATCAGTGGTTGGAACAATACATAAGATGCTTTTGTTCCTTCCATCAAAACAATTGGGTTGACTTCATATCTACCGCTGAGTTCGCTTACAATAACTCTATTAATTCATCAACAAAACTAACACCATTTTTTGCTAACTATGGATATCATCCCACCTTTCTACTGGACTAAAATGACGACTTAAATTTTCCTCTGGTGGATGACTTACACAATTCACTAGTTGATAATTTCAACTTCATTCACCGGAATATCGAGGACTCGCAAGCTGCACAAAAAAAGTTTTATGATTTACGCAGAAGATCCCCTCCAAATTACTCCATCGGAGAGGTTTGGTTGTCCACAAAAAACCTGAAGCTACAATTACCCAGTAAAAAGTTGGCAAGTCTTTTCATCGGTCCATATCGCATTAAAGGTATAGTTAATCAAAATGCTGTCACTCTCGAACTTCCTGATAGCCTTCATATTCACCCAACTGTACATGTGTCACTTCTAAAGCCTTATATGGAGCAGAGGGATACCACCATTTTACTACCTCCTCCTCCACTCCTCCTCGACCCAGATGAGTTCGAAGTTCAATCCATTCTGGACTCCAGATTGCGTCAGGGTACCTTACAATATCTTATTCGGTGGAAGAATTTCTCTTCCGATGAGGATTCTTGGGAACCTGCTTCTAATATCAATGCTCCCAGGTTGATCTCTTCTTTTCATCGCCGTCACCCCGACAGACCTCATCCAACCGCTGTGGAACAGCGTCCTTGAGTGGGGGGTCCTGTAAGGGAAACTGTGTCTTTAATTCATTCTACCTGTTAATTGGGTAAATCCCCTTTAAATAGCAAGAACAACTAAGCATCATTGCTTAGTTATTCTAATTTGTTTCTACGAACACCTGAGTGCCAAGCCTCTTTTCCAAGTTCAGTAAGCTGAATCTCTCATCTCTGCACGACTAAGCTGTGTCATTACCAGCTCCACTACAGGACAGGATTCCTCACTTACCTTCCTTCAACTTACTGGAGATTGAGTATTTCGACCTGGCAAGCTGTACTTTACTCCTAATCCTTAAACAGCAAGTATTTACATTTTACTTTGTTTATTGCCTTCCATGCAGTATTGAACTACATTTCCCAGAAGGCCTCTGGACTAAAACCAGAACTTCCTGTTAAACACAAACCAGTGTCTCACAGCACAGCTCAATACCAGAGTGCTGACAGGTAAAAGGGATAACTCTCTGCTGGGGAATAAGGTATCAAATTGAGACATTAATAACTATCTTTGCCTAATACATTTCTGGGAAACTGAAAGCATTTCAACATCTCTGCTTTATCGATGTATTGTGGAACTGTTTAATAAGACTACTAAACCTTTATACTTTATAATATTCTGTGATAATCAAACAATATATCTGCTTATAATTGTTCTCCTCAGTTGTTTTTCACAAAAGGATAGCTAAGTTAAATTTCCTTTCATTCCTGATATTTGATACTCTGAATTCCACATCTATTTGCCATTTCTTTTTCTTTTATAAACTCTATTAGAACCACATTAGTTTTGGTTCTTATGACACAATCATTCTATATTAACTCACTGCTGTATCAGATTGCCTTAAAGAAATTGGGTACTCATTACTAGCAGTGATACAAACATATTATAATATCTGTATTTTGTGTTCCTTTATTGGATATTCCTTACAGTGTGTGTAAAGGTTGGAGAGTGCCTGGTGTGTGTGTGTGTGTGTGTGTAAAGGTTTGAGAGTGCCTGGTGTGTGTGTGTGTAAAGGTTGGAGAGTGCCTGGTGTGTGTGTGTAAAGGTTGGAGAGTGCCTGGTGTGTGTGTGTAAAGGTTGGAGAGTGCCTGCCTGGTGTGTGTGTGTGTGTAAAGGTTGGAGAGTGCCTGGTGTGTGTGTGTAAAGGTTGGAGAGTGCCTGCCTGGTGTGTGTGTGAGTAAAGGTTGACGAGTGCCTGGTGTGTTGTGTGCAAAGGTTGACGAGTGCCTGGTGTGTGTGTGTAAAGGTTGGAGAGTGCCTGCCTGGTGTGTGTGTGTGTAAAGGTTGGAGAGTGCCTGGTGTGTGTGTAAAGGTTGACGAGTGCCTGGTGTGTTGAGTGCCTGGTGTGTGTGTGTGTAAAGGTTGGAGAGTGCCTGCCTGGTGTGTGTGTGTGTGTGTGTGTGTGTGTAAAGGTTGGAGAGTGCCTGGTGTGTGTGTAAAGGTTGACGAGTGCCTGGTGTGTTGAGTGCCTGGTGTGTGTGTGTGTGTAAAGGTTGGAGAGTGCCTGGTGTGTGTGTAAAGATTGACGAGTGCCTGGTGTGTTGTGTGTAAAGGTTGATGAGTGCCTAGTGTGTGTGTGTGTGTGTGTAAAGGTTGGAGAGTGCCTGGTGTGTGTGTAAAGGTTGACGAGTGCCTGGTGTGTTGTGTGCAAAGGTTGGAGAATTCCAGGTTGGTGTTTGTTAGGGTGGAAGACTACTTGGTGGGTTTGAGGGTAAAACATAACATGGGGTTTGTATGCACTGGTGATAGAGAGGCTGTGGATGTAGCCCTGTTTAAAGGGACCTTAAAATATAGCTATAATAGCACAGGGGCTGTTGTTTTTCCTTCTGTGTCTTCTGCTCTCTTAAATGCTGTTCTCTTACTTTAACCCCTTACAGGTGCTGGTTGGTGAAGTTCTATATCTATACACCTGGCAGTGCCATCTTGAAGCTGTGGTATTCTTAAACTCTGTGATAGAAGCTGAGCACATGTGCAGACCAGTGAAGTTGCCAGCTTTTTGATAGCTGTATTTTGTGCTTTGCGCTAGCGTGCATGATACAGAGCAGGAACGTTACACCTCAGCAGCTAATCTGCTCTAGGTCCTTCATGCAGCATTTATTTATATAATGTAAATCTCCTGCTAGGTAAGTGTGTGTGCTACCACAAAACACAGGATACAGTTGTGAGAAATCCATCAACATAAATGATTTGTGAACATTTACCCCCTTTTAACAGGATTTAACAAAACATGAAGTTGAAGGTGGTGGAGCTTCAACAACAGACACCAGATAGACAGACAGATAGAGAGACAGACAGATATATATATATATATATATATATATATATATATAGAAAGATAGCATTCTTACCTTAATACCTGTGTATGCTCACCTTGCTCCTGAGACCAAAGCATACTTACCTGATACCTGTGTATGCTTACCTTGCTCCTGAGACCAAGCATACTTACCTGATACCTGTGTATGCTCACCTTTCTCCTGAGACCAAGCATACTTACCTGATACCTGTGTATGCTTACCTTGCTCCTGAGACCAAGCATACTTACCTGATACCTGTGTATGCTTACCTTGCTCCTGAGACCAAGCATACTTACCTGGTACCTGTGTATGCTCACCTTGCTCCTTAGACCAAAGCTTATTTACCTGATACCTGTGTATGCTCACCTTGCTCCTAAAAAACCAAAGCATACTTACCTGATACCTGTGTATGCTCACCTTGCTCCTGAGACCTAAGCTTATTTACCTGATACCTGCATATGTTCACCTTGCTCCTGAGACCAAAGCTTATTTACCTGATACCTGTGTATGCTCACCTTGCTCCTGAGACCAAAGCATACTTACCTGACACCTGTGTATGCTCAGCAAGTAGAAGAAGTAACGGATCCCAATGTAGATAGATAAAACTATGCTTTATTTAAACAAAATGTTTAAAAGTTGCATTCAGGGGCAACAGTGAAGAAATACAAAAGTAAGACAGGCGAGACACCAAATGGCTTACATGTTTCGGCGCTTAGCCGTAATCATAGCTTAAGGTGTCACAGTTGTTAATGGTTTAAAAACAGTACAGTGCATGCTGATTGGTTTAAAACATAAGAACAAGAGCACGCCTATATTACAAAACAGAAAACAACAACAGAAAATGAACCCTATATGCCATGTAGAGCTAGAAATTTGCAAGAAATAAGATAAAAAGAAAGAGGGGCAAAATAAATATTATGAAAACAATAACCATTCAAAATATTGCATGACTCAAGGCAGACAAAGGATATAAGGAATGTCAATAAGGATATTTTTAGCAAAAATAAAACAATTAGCTATACTTGGTGATCATAATGGATACCAACTAATAACCAATAAATGAATAGGTGCAAAAATAAATAGCTTCCCTATGTACAAAAAAGAGGCAAGATCAGAGAAATGAATCAATGAATCCTATTAAAAGCAAGAGAGATAATAGTAGTGGTAAAAAGACAAAGGGAAAGAAAAAGAAGAAGAAATAGAGGAAAAAGACTTTATTCCCAGAAGTTTATTAGATCATATTTGGAATTTAACCCCAGGGGCAGTCTAGTTTTTAGAGTGAAAATCCAATAGACCTCTCTTTTGGCCAAAATGTCATCTAAGTTACCACCTCTATTGGGAATTTTGGCTTTTTCTATTGCTGCCCATCTAAAAGAGTCTAGGCTACTGTTATGTTTAGTGACAAAATGTTGGACCAATGGAGTGGTGGATTTACCTTTTGAGATAGTAGAAAAATGCTCCCTGATTCTGGAGTTGACATCCCTAGAGGTCAAGCCTATGTATTGCACCCTGCATACCGTGCAGAGAATTAGGTAGACCACATAGGTACTTTGGCAGTTAAGGTATGTCTTGATGGGATATACCTGACCAGTCACAGTGGAGGAGAAAGTAGAGGTGACAAGAGCATGGTCACAGGGCTTGCATTTGCGATGGCCACATTTGTACATTCCCAAATGTTGTAGCCAAGAGCTCGTAGCGCTTTTTGTTTGTTTCAGTTGTGTGGGGGCCAAGATAGATGCAAGCGTGGGACATTTTCTGTACGAACATCTAAACCCATTATTTACTGTTTCTTGAAGTTTATCATCTGCAGCAAGTAAAGGGAAATGTCTCTTAATTATGGTGCAGATCTGGGGATATTGTGCACTGAAAGATGTCACAAAATGTACCTTGTTGTGGGCCTCAGAGGTTTTTCTGGGTTTGTCACATAATAGGGTAGATCTGTCAAGATTGTCTACCTTTTTTCTGGCTGCTTTTATGTGTGTGCGAGTGTAATTTCTCTCCTTCAATCTGTGTTCAAGCATGTTCGCCTCCTGGATGTAGTCAGATGTCTTGCTACAATTCCTTTTTAGCCGGACAAATTGTCCCTTGGCTACCGCAGAAGCAGTATTGTTTGGGTGACAGCTAGACGCATGCAGGAGGGTATTGCCAGAGATGGGCTTACGGTAAACTGTGGTGTGTATAGGTCCCTTAACATCTCCAATGAGAGATAGATCTAAATAGTTAATGGACCTGGAATCAAAGACATAGGTAAAGTGGAGATTTAGATCATTGGTATTTAAATACTCCACGAAATGGGGAATCTGTGTTTGTGAACCAGACCAAACCAATAGAAGGTCATCTATATATCTCTGATAAAAGCAAATTGACGATTTGAAAGGATTACCATCTCCAAAAATGTTGTATTGTTCCCATTTTCCAAGGTATAAATTGGCATACGAGGGGGCATACTTTGCCCCCATCGCCGTACCGCACTTTTGGAGAAAATACCTCCCCTCAAAGGCAAAAAAATTATGTGTCAGTAGGAAAGTCAGAACACGCACAATATATGCCTGGAAATCCTGAGTGAAGTCTTTGGCAGTACCAAGAAAATACTCAACCGCCTCAATGCCCTCTTTGTGGGGAATGGTAGAATAGAGGGAGACCACATCAACCGAAATCCATGTATAATTAGGTTCCCATTTGAAGTCAGCGAGGAGGTTGAGTATGTGTTTTGAATCTCGAGTGTAGGATGGCAGCGCTAGTACCAAGGGCTGGAGAATAGCATCCAGCCATTGGGACAAGCGCTCCAATAGTGAATCGACACCGCTCACTATTGGGCGTCCTTTGACTTCTACCAGGGATTTATGGACTTTCGGAAAAAGGTGGAACAGCTGCATTTTTGGATTGGATACAGAAAGGTAAGAAGCTGTATTAGCGTCTAAGTAGCCGTATTCCACGCCATCATCCAAAATGTCTGCAAGAATACTTTTGTATTCATTCGTAGGGTTATGTGGAAGAGAGACATAATCTTGAGAATTACTCAACTGTCTATTGGCCTCAGCCAAATAGTCAGTTTTGTATATTACAACTATTGTGCCGCCTTTATCTGCGGGACGTATCACCAATCGGTCATTTTGTTGGAGTGTTTTTAATGCTTGTCTGAGTCGGTAAGGGAGATTGGAGGGTAATCTGTCACAATCTGACTTAAGTCTCTGTAAATCTGCCTCGACTCGGGAGTAAAAAGTCTCGATGACTGTACCCCTGCTTTGTATTGGGTAAAAAGAAGATCTATCCTTAAAGGAAGTGCCACAATTGACAGCGCCTGAGGTGCTGTCTGTTTCCAAGACTAAGTTTTGGAGAGAGACTGTGTCACACATTTCAGAAAAGGTCAGAGTGTGCGAGGCATGAATTGTGTTAGTATGAACAGATAAAGTGGATTCAGATAAAGTGGAGGGTGCGTCACAGAAATGTTTTTTCAAGGTGATGTTCCGAATGAATTTGTTAAAATCTATCATGGTCTGGAACAAATCAAATTGATTGGTAGGAGCAAAGCCCAAACCTAGACTCAATAACTCAACTTGATCCTTAGTTAGTTGAGTTGATGATAGATTTATAACATTATTCATTTGAATTTTGTCTGATTGTGATTGGTCCTCAATGGGTATCTCTCCTGATTGAGTGAGGCTAGTACAGGTGTGCCCCCCACCCCCTGAGGTGGCTGACCCATGGGAAAAACCTGATCAAGCATAGACTGTTCTTGTGTGGCAGGATTACCACTATGTTGCACTGTCGTAATCATTGGTACCTGAGAGGGTATATATTTAGAGACTGTAGACTGAGAGTTATGCTTATCTTTATCTTTAGGTTTTGTCCCTGATTGTATTGGATTACCCATACTAGAGGTGGCGGTGTTTTTCAGGATACCCATTTGTGAGTTAGATGCAGTGTTTATCTGAGTATTAGTGTCAGTGATGTCCTCTGTACCTGATGTGTATTCATCTGATGACCTATCAGTATCACTGTCAGAGAAAGTTACTTGTTTAGATTGTTTGTTTCTATTGCTGCGTTGTCCCCTGTGATTTTTGGACCGTGGCAAACCGCGTCTGTACTCAGAACGCTGCTTTGTATTCCAGATGTAGACAGAGTTTTTAAGATAATCTGTCTTGTCTCTGAGAAATTTGATATGTTTATTCTCCATGATAATTTGTTTGCCACGTGCCAATGATTGTTGTAAAATATTATCAAATTTTGGAAAATCTGGGTCAATGCTACGTGTATTCAGCTCAATTTGTAAACTGTCAATTTCAGCTTTTATATCATTCAGTTGGTATGTTCTATAACGTATCAGCAAAGACATTAATTAAAAAGAACATTCAGAAAGTACATTATTCCAATCATTCACAAAATCTTGGTCAGAAATGTGTATGCTCACCTTGCTTCTGAGGCCAAGCATACTTACCTGATACCCGTGTATGCTCACCTTGCTCCTGAGACCAAGCATAATTACCTTGCACCTATGTATGCTCACTTGGATCCTGAAAGCCACGCAGAATAACCTGATACCAGTGTATGCTCACCTTGCTTCCACAGCTGTGCCTGCTGTACCTACCTGGAACCTTGTGACAGTCTGACCAACAGTACCCGCTGGGTATCCTGTGCCTGCTGAGAAACCTGTATCTACCTTACCAGTGTCAGCCTTCTTCAGATCAGCTGTGCCTGCTCTACCTACCTGGGATTCTGTGTCATCTCACATTTTACTGCTCAATACAAACACCGGTGTCTATTGGACTTAGTCACTGCAAAAATTTACATGGGCCTTTTCTGCAAACTACTAACTGCTCTTTTACTTATCAATCAGTAAAGCTTTCAAAAAGACTTGTATTTGTTCTGTGTATCTATTCCTGTATTCTGAGCTCCAAACACCCTAACCTCCTCACAGACAGATAGATAGATAGATAGATAGATAGATATGAGATCGATAGATAGATAAATATGAGATAGATAGATAGATAGATAGATATGAGATCGATAGATAGATAAATATGAGATAGATTAGATAGATTAGGTAGATAGATAGATAGATAGATAGATAGATAGATAGATAGATAATGATAGACATATATGAGATAGATAGATATGAGATAAATTAGATAGATATATAGAAAGATAGATACATAGATATGAGATAGATAGATATGATATAGATAAATAGATAGATATCATATAGATAAATAGATAGATATGAGATAGATAGATAGATATGAGATACATAGATAGATAGATATGAGATACATAGATAGAGAGAGAGAGAGATATGAGAAAGATAGATAGATAATGGTAGAGAGATATGAGATAGATAGATTGATTGATTGATTGATGATATATATAGATATATATAGATAAATATATAATGATAGACAGATATGAGATAGATAAATAAATATATAATGATAGACAGATATGAGATAGATAAATAAATATATAATGATAGACAGCACCAACAATCAGCGCACCCAGTAAAGCTGAGAAAAACAAACGATGGTAAGCAGTGGAATACCTGTTTATTGTTTAGCTCAAACAAATGCTCAATATGATAGGTAAATGTCCATACATAGCCAAAACAGGTAGAAAAGGCTTAAGTGGTAAATGACAGGCAAAATAAGGCAGGAAAAATTAGGTCAGACGCGTTTCCTATGTCATAAACATATTTTTCCTCAGTGACCATACTTAATACCCACAACACACTGCTTTATAAACCCTTTAGCCGGACACTCCCAATAAATGGCTGTCCAATCAAAAGCCAATCCGTTACAAAAGCAGTGTGCAGAGGGCAAAGTGAAGGGGGAAAAAGGAAAAGAAAAAAGGAGAAATTAAAAAACAAAATGTTTAATATACATTAACTGACCAAGTTAAACACGTAAGTAATCACATAAGTGAACTAACATCACTATATACAAATTCAATTATACTTGACCAGTGAAAAAAATTTTAATTAGGAATATATCGAATATATGCAATAATGCTGTGGATGTAAAGAGACATTGTTTTAAAAAAACAATGCAAAAAGAGGAAAGAAATAGTGACTTATTGATCTACATATAACTTCACATCCCATTCTGAATTTAACCCATCTGGCATTCTAGTATCCAACTGAAAAATCCAATAAACTTCTCTTTTACTGAGAGTTATACCTCTATTACCACCCCTTGGGTGCCTTGGAATCAGTTGGATCGCTTGGAATGTCAGCAGGGAGCTGTCAGAATTGTGATGTTGTTTGAAATGCAGGGAGATGGGAGTTGTGGACTCAGAATCTTCAATTGAACGTAAGTGCTCGAGAAAACGATCTTTAAGAGCACGTGTCGTTTGTCCTACATACTGCCTGAAACAGCCCCTGCAGGTCAAAAGATATATGACGTAGCAAGAGTTGCAAGTCATATGCTCCCGAATTTCAAAGTGTTTTTTGATTCTTGGTAGATACAAAATCTGTACCAAAAGAAGCATAGGAGCAGGATTTACATTTTCTGCTCCCACACTTAAAGAATCCTGGCTTAATAGAAAGCCAATTTTTGTTAGACTGTGTCCGTGGCAGCATTGAGGGTGACAGTAAGTTGCCCAAAGTATGAGCTTTGCGTGATACAAAGCAAATACCTTGCTTAATGATGCCTGCCAGACTGTCGTCAGTAGCCAAAATTGGAAGAGCCTTACGTATAATGTTGCAAATTCGACCATATTCAACACTATAAGAAGTGATGAATTTTGGTTTGTTAAATTTATCAACATCCTTGTTTCCACTAGACAGAAAGAGATCCTTTCTATCTTAAAGATCGTTTTCTCGATAAATATGAGATAGATAGATAGATAGATCAATAAGTCACTATTTCTTTCCTCTTTTTGCATTGTTTTTTTAAAACAATGTCTCTTTACATCCACAGCATTATTGCATATATTCGATATATTCCTAATTAAAATTTTTTTCACTGGTCAAGTATAATTGAATTTGTATATAGTGATGTTAGTTCACTTATGTGATTACTTACGTGTTTAACTTGGTCAGTTAATGTATATTAAACATTTTGTTTTTTAATTTCTCCTTTTTTCTTTTCCTTTTTCCCCCTTCACTTTGCCCTCTGCACACTGCTTTTGTAACGGATTGGCTTTTGATTGGACAGCCATTTATTGGGAGTGTCCGGCTAAAGGGTTTATAAAGCAGTGTGTTGTGGGTATTAAGTATGGTCACTGAGGAAAAATATGTTTATGACATAGGAAACGCGTCTGACCTAATTTTTCCTGCCTTATTTTGCCTGTCATTTACCACTTAAGCCTTTTCTACCTGTTTTGGCTATGTATGGACATTTACCTATCATATTGAGCATTTGTTTGAGCTAAACAATAAACAGGTATTCCACTGCTTACCATCGTTTGTTTTTCTCAGCTTTACTGGGTGCGCTGATTGTTGGTGTTGTTCTATTAATTGAGCGTGGATGGAAGCGCTCTTTTCTCCGCACCAGGACAGCTGAGTATTCTGTGAATACGTCACCACTACGTCACGGGGGTGTGTCTGACTACGTGAAGTGCACTGATCGTCGGGGACTTTACTCACAACCAGTGTTTGAATGTTTGAGCGCTTCCCGGTTGTTGCATTCATTTGAATATTCCATCATCGGAGCGGGTAAGCGGCACTAACATTCATTTGAACTGTTATTCATTTATTCATTACATTGGATACATGATTATTTACAAGTGCTTTAAGTCGTAGTACACCCTGAAGTGGAATATAATTACTAACGGAATTATAAGCAGTTGTTATATATTGAGCTAAGTGTGTTGTGACATGGCAGCAGGGGGATTTGTTTTACAGCAATTTGCTGAGGATGTTAGTGACAGTGAGGATCTATTTAACACTGACACTATGGAACAAGAGGCTAATACTAATCTGGACAGTTTATTCTTTAAAATGGACACTTTATTGAAGACTGATACTAGAATTGAAATGGATATAAAGAGTTTCCAGATGTATAAAAAGGCACAACGTATACCACGCGGCCTACGCATCAGAAAATTTCCCTCTTTCCAGGTGACAAATCAGTCTTTTATAGATAAATGGAATAAAGTGCTTACAGAGTGTTCTTTAGCACTTATTGATCTGCTTATTGAATATAAAAAAACATTACGTCAGGAACTGAGTAATGAAAAGTCAAAGTTGCAGTCATATTTACGCCCCTTGAGTGAGAATCCAGATTTTGTTAAATATGACACCAAATTACATAAGGTTATTACTGATTTTAAAAATAACCTTTGGAATTTTAAAAAACAAAAAATAATGAGAGACAAACAGGATTATGAACTTAATAAAGTGTATAAATGGACCGTGACAGACACAAGAAGGAGATATAAGAGTTCATATAAAGGTCGAGCCTCTGATTATAGAAGAGTAAGATTTGCAGAGACTGACACTGAATATGATTATGACTCTTCAGATATTGAGACAACTGTAGACACTTCTCTGGCTTCTGAGGCATCACCATCTTTTGCACTTAACATTGAGGATACTTTTCCTTCCACCTCAAGTGTTTCACAGTCAAAAAACGAGAAAGGACAGTTGAAACATACTGCAAGAAAAAAACACGCAGAGGGGGGCGTGGAAGGAAACCGAAGTCAGGATCCAGAGACACTGAACCCCAGACCACGGCGGTATCCACAGAGGAGGAGAGCCACACAATTTCAAAAATATGCATGAATTACAAAAATGTCGTTAATCTTTCATCCTTTGTTTTATCTAGGACACAGTTAGAGGTCCTGTCCTTGGGTCTTGGTTTTTCTCCTACCACACACTTTAACCTCTTTGACACAGTAGTTGATCTGAACAGATTTGTCAGATCTCTTGTTCTAAAGAAACATTTTTTGGGTGCTGTGGATACTGGTCAGGGTGTAACTAGTAGAGATAAACCAACTCCCATTAGATGTGGTTTAAATTTTTCTGAGGAATGTTCAATTTTAGACCTCATTGCATTGGATAGAGATAACTTAGATTTGCACTCTTGTGCAGTTGGGGATACACAAGATTTAACTAAAATGAAATTGAAATCTAAGTTTTATCCTGTTAAATCTAGATCCAGTTCAATAGAGGTGTTCCAGAAGACAGTGGAACAAGAATTAAGGAAACTTAATTCCACTGAACCTAATCGACAACATAAAAATGATAACCTATCTAAGGCACAATATTTGTCAATTCAAGAACTTAAGAATAACCATGAGCTTGTCATACGTAACTCAGACAAAGGTGGTAAGGTGGTAGTTCTTGATCGACAGGACTATTTACAGGAGGCATTTAGACAGTTATTGGATGTCACAGTGTATGAGAAACTCAGGAACAATCCTGTGTTTGTGTACAAATCACAATTGAAAAGTATTTTAGAAAGTGCACTACATGATGGTGTCATCACACAGGCTAATTTCGACTTCCTCTACACTGAGCATCCAATTACAGCAATTTTTCACTACTTACCCAAACTTCACAAGCATGATACCAATCCACCTGGTAGACCCATCGTGGCTGGAATTGGCTCATTGAATGAGCCTCTTTCTGAGTTGATAGATGGGTATTTACAACCCTTTGTTTTGGGTCTTATGAGTTACATTAGAGACACATCTGATGTTATTACACAGATAGAAAGTGTGGTTTGGCAAGAAGAATTTATTTTTGTGACCATTGATGTTGTCTCACTGTATACCTGTATACCCCATGACAAAGGAAGTTTGGCAATTGAGTTTTTTCTGGACACATCAGACTATGATGATGCTGTTAAGCGGTTCATCAGGGTTTCTCTGGACTACCTTCTAACGCATAATTTTTTTATGTTTGAGGGGGAATTCTATCTCCAGAGACGTGGGACAGCAATGGGGGCTAAGTTTGCCCCCTCCTATGCCAACCTCTACTTGGGTTGGTGGGAGCTGTCCCACGTCTATGGTGATGGGAACCCATACAGAGAGTACATACAATTTTACGGTCGCTACATCGACGATATTTTGTTGATTTGGAAGGGTCCGGGGAACCTTCTTGAACCGTTTCTGAACTATTTACAAGACAATTCTTTAAATCTCAAATTTACCATGGAGCACAGTAAAACCTCAATTCCATTTTTGGATATTGAGTTACATCCCAATAGAGAAAGTTCATGTATAGAGATTGAATTGTTTCGCAAAGTGACAGCTGGAAACACTATCCTAAATGCTAGATCATGTCATCCTAGACATACCTTTTCATCTATCCCTAAAAGTCAATACATTAGGGTAAAACGTAACTGTACCACTAATCAGAGTTACTCAAAACATTGTAATGATTTAACTGACAGATTGGTCCATAGAGGGTATTCAAGGCAAGCTCTTGATACTATTAAGAGTGAAGTTGATCTTCTAGATAGAAAGGATCTCTTTCTGTCTAGTGGAAACAAGGATGTTGATAAATTTAACAAACCAAAATTCATCACTTCTTATAGTGTTGAATATGGTCGAATTTGCAACATTATACGTAAGGCTCTTCCAATTTTGGCTACTGACGACAGTCTGGCAGGCATCATTAAGCAAGGTATTTGCTTTGTATCACGCAAAGCTCATACTTTGGGCAACTTACTGTCACCCTCAATGCTGCCACGGACACAGTCTAACAAAAATTGGCTTTCTATTAAGCCAGGATTCTTTAAGTGTGGGAGCAGAAAATGTAAATCATGCTCCTATGCTTCTTTTGGTACAGATTTTGTATCTACCAAGAATCAAAAAACACTTTGAAATTCGGGAGCATATGACTTGCAACTCTTGCTACGTCATATATCTTTTGACCTGCAGGGGCTGTTTCAGGCAGTATGTAGGACAAACGACACGTGCTCTTAAAGATCGTTTTCTCGAGCACTTACGTTCAATTGAAGATTCTGAGTCCACAACTCCCATCTCCCTGCATTTCAAACAACATCACAATTCTGACAGCTCCCTGCTGACATTCCAAGCGATCCAACTGATTCCAAGGCACCCAAGGGGTGGTAATAGAGGTATAACTCTCAGTAAAAGAGAAGTTTATTGGATTTTTCAGTTGGATACTAGAATGCCAGATGGGTTAAATTCAGAATGGGATGTGAAGTTATATGTAGATCAATAAGTCACTATTTCTTTCCTCTTTTTGCATTGTTTTTTTAAAACAATGTCTCTTTACATCCACAGCATTATTGCATATATTCGATATATTCCTAATTAAAATTTTTTTCACTGGTCAAGTATAATTGAATTTGTATATAGTGATGTTAGTTCACTTATGTGATTACTTACGTGTTTAACTTGGTCAGTTAATGTATATTAAACATTTTGTTTTTTAATTTCTCCTTTTTTCTTTTCCTTTTTCCCCCTTCACTTTGCCCTCTGCACACTGCTTTTGTAACGGATTGGCTTTTGATTGGACAGCCATTTATTGGGAGTGTCCGGCTAAAGGGTTTATAAAGCAGTGTGTTGTGGGTATTAAGTATGGTCACTGAGGAAAAATATGTTTATGACATAGGAAACGCGTCTGACCTAATTTTTCCTGCCTTATTTTGCCTGTCATTTACCACTTAAGCCTTTTCTACCTGTTTTGGCTATGTATGGACATTTACCTATCATATTGAGCATTTGTTTGAGCTAAACAATAAACAGGTATTCCACTGCTTACCATCGTTTGTTTTTCTCAGCTTTACTGGGTGCGCTGATTGTTGGTGTTGTTCTATTAATTGAGCGTGGATGGAAGCGCTCTTTTCTCCGCACCAGGACAGCTGAGTATTCTGTGAATACGTCACCACTACGTCACGGGGGTGTGTCTGACTACGTGAAGTGCACTGATCGTCGGGGACTTTACTCACAACCAGTGTTTGAATGTTTGAGCGCTTCCCGGTTGTTGCATTTATAATGATAGACAGATATGAGATAGATAAATAAATAATTATATAATGATAGACAGATATGAGATAGATAAATAAATAAATATATAATGATAGACAGATATGAGAGTGATAGATAAATAAATATATAATGATAGACAGATATGAGATATACAAATTGTTACGGTTACCCTTAGTCTCGCTGAGAGATGGACCGCTTAGTAGCCTGGATCCCTATTGCTAAAGAGGGGAGAAGCTGCTTTCCATAGTATTCTATATGAGTCTCGCAAATATAGAATAATCTCCCTTAGCTGCAGTACCGCTAGGATACCCTTCTGCCCACAAAAACGAGTCAACGCTGCGATTGAGGGTCAAACAAGAACTCAGGACTGGGATGCCCAGCCTGCTTTTTATTAAGGTTACATGCACACAGGGCACTCCCAGGGGGAGAGGGGGGGAAGCACAAAATCCCCCATCACACATTTAGATAGAGAGCACTGTCCTTTGACAGGCCACAATAGGATTACAGTACTTAAGATAACAAGTTTACAAGTTCATCTTATCAATTACCAGTCTGGCTCCAGAGGTGATTAGACAATAGTTTCTAAAAGCTGAAAAAAAAGAGTTAACTCTTTATGAAATGATACTTGTTACGGTTTTCTTGGAGCCCTTCTTAGGCGCTGGCTTGCTGGTTCAGGCATTGCTGCTGGGAAATAAGCTCTTCACAACAAAATAACTAATGCTTCTGTAACAGTGCTCCCTTTCTGTGGAACACTCTGGCAGACACGGTCTGACCCCTTTTCGGGGCAGACTAAGGCTGTCCAGACCGCTGATTATGCGGGGCTGAGGTCGGTTTGTCTGGACAACCCGTCGGCGTTGCCATTCTGTTTCCCAGGTCTGTAAGTAATGGTGAAATTGAAGGGTTGCAACGATAAGCTCCAACGTAATAGCCTGCCGTTATCTCCAGAGACCCGGTTCAGCCACACCAACGGGTTATGGTCGGTGACCAGAGTGAACTCCTGACCATATAAATAGGGAGTCAATTTCTTTAATGCCCACACCAAAGCCAAACACTCCTTTTCGACCGCTGCATAGCTGACTTCGCGGGGCAGGAGCTTCCGGCTGATGTAGGCAACTGGATGCTCCCCTCCATCTTCGCCTACTTGGCTGAGGACGGCTCCCAGCCCGAACATGGAAGCATCTGTATGGACGATAAAACGTTTGTTAAGGGCTGGGGCCGCCAAGACAGGAGCGTTAATTAGAGCATTTTTGAGAGCCTGGAAAGCCGTTTCACAGTGGGGAGACCACAGGACCTGTCGAGGTAAGTTCTTCTTGGTCAAGTCAGTCAGGGGTTTGGCAAGTGTGCTGTAGTCTGGTACGAACCGTCTATAGTACCCTGCCGTGCCCAGGAAGGCTAGGACCTGAGTCTTAGTGATGGGGGTGGGCCAATTGGCGACAGCTTCTATTTTGGCTGGCTCTGGTCGCTGCTTTCCACACCCCACCCGGTGACCCAGGTACTGTACCTCGGCCATCCCAAAGTGGCATTTTTCTGGCTTCAGAGTCAGGCCAGCAGCCCGGATCTGATCCAGAACCATTCCCACATGAGCTAAGTGGTCCTCCCAGGACTCACTGTGGATCGCTATGTCGTCCAGGTAGGCGCAAGCAAAACTCTGGAAGCCATCCAGGAGCCTATCCACCAAGCGCTGGAATGTAGCTGGGGCATTCTTCATCCCAAACGGCATTACCCTAAACTGATATAAGCCGAATGGGGTGACGAATGCCGACTTGGGGATAGCCTTCGGGGCCAGGGGAATCTGCCAGTAACCTTTGCAGAGGTCAATAGTGGTCAGGTAATTTCCCCTGGCTATACGATCGAGTAGCTCGTCTACCCTGGGCATAGGGTAAGCGTCCGTCACGGTATTTTCATTGAGCCTCCGATAGTCTACGCAGAACCGGGTGGTCCCATCTTTCTTGGGCACCAAGACAACTGGGGAGGCCCAGGGACTATCGGAGGGCTCAATTACCCTGAGCTGGAGCATCTCATCGATCTCCTTCTTCATTCCTGTCCTAACTGCTTCGGGGATTCGGTACGGAGCCTGGCGCAAGGGAGCTTGTCCCGGAGTATCTACCTGGTGGGTGGTTAAAGTAGTGTACCCTGGCTTCGGGGAGAAGGTGAGGTGTTTAGACTGGAGGAGTTGGTTGAGCTGCTCCCTTTCAGTGGGGCTAAGTCGGTCCCCTATCTGAACCTGCGCCACTATACCTGTGGGGATGCTCTTTTCTAATAGGTCTGGAATGGGTAAACTGTCGGGGTCTTCCTGAGGGGAACAACATACGGCCGTCACGTTCTCTGGCCGCTCAAAATATTCCTTGAGCATGTTTACATGGAATGTCTTTCTAAGATTGTTGTCGTGGCAGCTAGCTATCACATAAGTGGTGTCTCCCCTTTTCTCTACGATCTGGTAGGGACCCTGCCAGGACGCCTGCAATTTTTCTGTCTTCACCGGCTTAAGTACTAACACCTTTTGTCCTATGGTGAAGATTCTCTTTCGGGCCCCCCGATCGTACCATACTTTCTGTCTTCTCTGGGCCAACTGGAGATTAGCCCGCACGGATTTGGCTAATTGCTCCATTCGGTCCCTGAGTTCCAGCACGTATGGCACAATGGGGACACCGTCAGCCTCCATCTCTCCCTCCCAGTGCTCCCGGATCAGGTTTAGGGGTCCCCGTACCTTTCTTCCGTAGAGCAACTCGAAGGGAGAGAACCCTGTCGTTTCCTGGGGCACCTCCCGATAAGCAAATAGGAGGTGCGGCAGGAAGCGTTCCCAGTCTCGGTATTCCTGAGTGAACGTCTTGAGCATTTGCTTGAGGGTCCCATTGAACCTCTCACACAGCCCGTTCGTCTGGGGGTGGTATGGGGAGCTCAGGAGGGACTTAATTTTGCAAACCTGCCAGAGTTGTTGGGTCAATTCAGCCGTAAATTGGGTGCCTCGGTCGGATAGGATTTCTTTTGGAAATCCTACCCGGGAGAACACCTGTACTAGTGCATTCGCTACCGTATCCGCTTGTATGTTGGATAGGGCGACAGCCTCTGGGTACCTGGTAGCGTAGTCCACTACGGTAAGAATGTATCGCTTACCGGAGGGACTAGGGGTAGCCAGTGGTCCCACTAGGTCAATAGCAACCCGGCTGAAGGGTTCCTCTACAATGGGCATATTTACTAGCTGGGCTTTAGGGTGATCGCCTCGCCTTCCTACTCGTTGACACACATCGCAGGTGTTACAGTAAGTTCTAACGTCAGCGTGCACCCCTGGCCAAAAGAACGTGTGAGTAATGCGGTGTAGGGTACGGGTAACGGCTAGGTGGCCTGCTAAGGGGATGTCGTGGCCTATTTTGAGGATTTCTTGACGGTATTTGTGGGGCACTACCAGCTGTCGCCTACGCTGTCCCCTTTTCTCTGTCCAGCGGTATAGTTTCCCTTTTTCCCATAAGAATGTTTCGTTATCTGCCCCGCCCCCTCCGGTCTCTGCTCGTTCCCGGTACTTTTGTAAGGTCGGGTCAGTCTTAGACTCTGCCTCGAAAGCATCTGGGGTGTCCCAGGGTATGGGGCCTAACCTGTCAGGCAAGGTCGGGGTAGGTCTTACCTGTGTCTCCCGCACTGGTGAGAGCTCTCGCTCCGTCCGGGCTTGGGCCCGTGTAGTCACTGGGTCCGCCTCGTTGTTGCATACTGGAGCATAGGCAGAAGTCATGGGGCCCAAATCGTTGCCCAGTAGTACTTCGGCAGGTAAATTATCCATTAGGCCCACGTTCACAGCCCCCTTTCCCGCTCCCCAATCAAGATGCACTTTAGCTGTTGGAATTTTGTACACATCCCCCCCCGCCACTCTAACGGCCACAGTCTGTCCGGATCGCTTGTGCTCTGGCACCAAATGACTCTGTACCAGCGTGATAGTAGCCCCTGTGTC